>NW_007732851.1:88919-92572 GCF_000696425.1 Galeopterus variegatus | reverse complement strand
CTCTGTGATGACCTGTTGATAAAGATGTCTATATATGATGGACATAGAATATCTGTAGGATGCCTAATTCCTGACTTGTCACAGTATTATAGGCCTTAGTGCCTATAAGCCAGTGTGTTTGTGTGTGTGTGTGTGTGTGTGTGTGTGTGTAGAGGGGAATAATTGAGGTAAAAAATACCTGGCAAACAGAAATCAATGTCAGTTTCAGGGTCAATTTCTGGTCCCATTGCCTACTTCTAATAGCTCCAATATCAACAAACAGTGCCTGTGGGAAGTTTTTTGGCATACACAGGCTAATACATACTTGAGGGTTGACTAATACCTATACAACATAATCCGGAGTAAATACTTAAAAAAAAAAAAAAAGGAATACAGCAATGTCCAAAAATGAATTGAAATCTGGAATTGAGATATTTTTTTCCTGCATTTACAACCTAATACATGACAGAAGTTGATAAATGAACAAAAGTTGTTTTTGTTCAGAAGTAACTAAATTATGACCACCTGCAATAATAAAAAAAATTGAGATTTGCAGATAAATTTTCCTGATTGGATAAAATGCAATATAGTCACATATGGCTACTTTGTTTTATATTAATTAACACTAAATAAAAATAATAATATTTAATTCCCACTTCCACAACACTTCAAATGTTCAATAGCCACATATGCCTAGTGGCTATTTATAGAAGATAGAGTTAATTTACAATGGAGAGAAAAAACTCTGTCTCTGGGGATGCTTTGAATGCCTGTTTGTTGACACTTGGCCAACATAAGCTCAGTGAGGTTTATTATGTGCTGTTTAAAGACTAAGACTCCCCTGGCTACCTCCAGACAGGTTTTGTTTTTTGGTGGTTTTTTTTGTGTGTGTTTTTACTAACAATATTCAACTGGTTTAATCTGTTCTTCAACAACCTGGTTTGAGGGACAGAGTTTAAAAATCCTGCTGGAAACTCCCACTTTGAGCTCACAGGAAGCCAGGATTCCTTACACAGACCAACAGACTATGGTGATTCAATAAACTGACAAAGCATAGCCTATGCACAAATAAAAACCCTGAAAGCTGGCACACAAGATGCCGTTCATTACCTGAAGCTTGCCTGCAATCTGTTTTTCTTGTTGCATGTACCATATGCTTTGTTTTTAAATAAAAATATTATGCTATGAGGAATCCTTTCTAATACATGACTTGAAAAGTCTTTGAATTACTATATTAGTCAGTGTGGTTACTGAATGTTCCTATCATCACAGAAAGTTTTATTAGACATTTTTAATTTATATTAATTTTTCAAATTTGCAAGCAAGTTGCAGATTAATAACAAAAACAGAAGGTGTTTTCAATCTTGACAATATAAAAATAATAAATCTAGTGTTAGAAATATAAATTAATTTTTTTCTTATTTCATGAAAAACAATATAAATAATCTAAAATGAATAATGAAATAGATAAGTTTTAAGTGTAAAATATAGTTACATAAAGATAGCATTAAGTAGGAAACTGTTGTCCCACCCTATCTTATACTTTGGGGAAAAATATATTGTTCAAATTTTTAGCTCAAGAAGTAAACGGGTATATATTATACTTAACGTTTTAATAAAAACTTCCAGAAAATTTAAAACAGCAACTATAATATTTCTTACTTCTTGGTAAGCAAAAAAAAAGTGGGAGGTGAGGAAATCTAATTGTTAAATCAGAAACTGAATAATCCAAGATGTTGCCCAGCTAAGAAGATTTCCTGGCACAATTTTGTTATACTAGTGAAAAGGACCTTAGCCAGAAAGAACAACCATCTTTGGGGTAACTAAGACCAAGCAGAACATTTTTAGCCAGACTTTAACTTGGAAACTGATAATCATCAATTTCTTGAGGTTAGCAGAAGAATTGAGAGACTGCTGAAAGTTGAAATCACTATGCTGATTTACTTCAGAAGGGAATGCACCTACAATTAAGGACTGAAACTGGGTTTCTTGTTTTTCTTACCAAAAGGAGAGATAAGAGAGAGGCAGACAGCCCAGCTGGTTGTAAACTCCCCCTCTTACTTAAAGGAAAACTGCATTGGTGCTAATTAGAAATCGAAGTCAGGTATTTTTATGATGTCTGACTAAGGTGGTTATCATTGAGCTCTCCCTAGGAGATAAGGACTCCAACCTTGAGATAACATCAAGGATTCGAAGCTGACCACAGACTCTGTGACACTGAAGTAACCAATCCATCATGGGACCCTAACATTTGACTCAAGTCACCTGCTGCTCCCAGACCCTTCCTCCACTTTTTCTTAGAACAAAGACACTTACCTCATCTTCCTGCTCTTACCCTTTATATACCTCAGAACAGGCATCAGAAGGTGGGATGATTTTAGCTTGGTTATCCCCCAGATGCTGGTTATCTGAATAAACCTTCTAATCCTTGCACCCATGTCTGGACTTTCGAGTCATTTGTTTAATGCGAGAGAGCAAACCGAGCCTGGTCTGTCGGTATCACTAGTATGTACTACCAAGACCATTAAACCTCTTGATCAGATAAGACACTTTATTGACTCACAGAGCTACTTAATAGTGCTGGACTCCATGCCCCAAATCCCCCTGTGGCAACATGACGAATGACAGATGTACCTGCATGCGCAACTGGGTTTGCACCATGGAAGAAGAACACCAAAATCATGTGACTAGGTGCTTACATAGGACAGCTGTCATATCTGACTCAAGATTACAGAGAGATAGAGATGGAGATAAGATGGAGATGACAGAGAGAGTGAGAAGAGATTGATCATTTTACCTTGGAATGTAAATATATTTTTTCCTGGGATGTAGAGGAAAAGGTTTCTGTTCACCACTTCTGAATGTAAGCAAATGGCTCTGGGGAGGAGTCTTCAAGTCTACCCAGAGTTTTTACTATCTCTAACATCCAAGGTGTCTTTACTATTCAGTCATCCATTAATACAAGTTGCCAATATTTGTTGCTCACAAAGGTCAAATTTTGCAGAAATGTGAAAATGTTTGTGGATTGTTGTTTTCCCATGAAATATAATATAAGGGAGGTTCAAGACATGAACTTTACCCAAAGTGAACTCACAAAATGTTAAATATTATGAAATTANAGGTTCAAGACATGAACTTTACCCAAAGTGAACTCACAAAATGTTAAATATTATGAAATTAGTCAGAAAACAAACATGAGTAGCCGAGTTCACTTTTGCCTGGCATATTCTGTCTAATTTGAAATCCCCTAAATAAGCTTTTATTTTCCCTATAAAATATGATATTTATTAAGGAAAATAATTAAAATGTGCTGATTTAAAGGTTACACATATATTAATAAAACAGGGCAGTAATCACAGCAGTTGTTTAGAACTTAGGTTAAGAAAGGATTTTTTTAGAGGAAAATATATTTTTATCATTATTTCTGTTTGGAGTTATAGGCTCCTGGGATGATAAAAAGCAAAGCAACTTCTAGTCAGTTTTATTATTGATGTTAATTTCCCTACAAACATCTTTTTATTACTTGTATCCAGGTTTAACTGCTCCCTCAACAGTCCTTGTATGTCACTGAAGCTAAAGCATTTCAGACAAGCCAGCCTAGATTAGCTAATCCCCATTTAAGAACAGATGCAAGAACAAGCCCAGCAAATGAGCAGACACACCCAGATGAATCA
>NW_007732851.1:53861-88349 GCF_000696425.1 Galeopterus variegatus | reverse complement strand
CCATTTAAGAACAGATGCAAGAACAAGCCCAGCAAATGAGCAGACACACCCAGATGAATCAGATCTTTGAGAATAATTGATCAAAGTTTTATCCACTATGTTTTTGGTAGCTTTTTATACAGCAAAAGCTAACTGATACAAACATTTAGTAAGAAAATAATGGGCTGATTTTTAGGCATTTTGTGTTTGAACTGCTATGATGGTTATACATGTGTCTAAAATTCTGAAAGTAATTCTATTGCTGACTAATAGAAACCATGATTTTTTTAAAGAATTTTTAAATTTTACTTCATACGACATAGTGGATTTTTCATGTCCCTTTACCAATTCCTACTTTCCCCTCCTCCCATTCCCCCATCAACATCATATCTGTTCACTTGTCTTAACAAGCTCAAGGAATTGTTGTGGTTGTTGTGTCTTCTTCCCCCAACCTGTTTACTTGTTTGTATAGTTATTTATTTTTGTTAGTTCCCATAAATAAGTGAGAACATGTGGTATTTCTCTTTCTGTGTCTAGCTTATTATACTTAATATAATTTTCCCTAAGTCCATCCATGTTGCTGCAAATGGTAATATTTCATTTTTTTTTATAGCAGAGTAAGTATTCCATTGTGTAGATATACCACATTTTTCTTATCCACTCATCCAATGATGGGCATTTAGGCTGGTTCCAACTCTTGGCTATTGTAAATAGTGCTGCAATGAACATTGCATAACAGGTATACCTTCGACTTGATGATTTCCATTCCTCTGGGTGTATTCCCAGCAGTGGAATAGCTGGGCCATATGGTAGATCTATCTGTAATTGGGAAACCATGATTTTATATGACAGCATTGGATAAGAATAAGGGGAGAACTCTAATAGATATACATATTATGTAGAGGAATAGAGGGAGAAAAAGGAACCCACATGGAGAGAGGGAAGGCATAGTCAGAAGGATAAGATAAAAAACTTTCCTCAAGTTGTCAAATGAGTAAAAAATTGTATAAAAAGGCCATATTTACAATTTATTTGATGGCTATATATAAAATTTATCAGTTACCAATTTGGAAAATTTAATTTCTGTAATAGTATCATTAACAAGTTGTTGCTCTTTTTTTTTTCACGTATACATCTCTTTCTCTTAAAATTTGTAATACTCATGAAAAAAGATGAGTTTATAATTTATAACAGGAATAAATACAGAGCGGTTTAATTAATGATTGGCAACATCAATAGATAAGCAATAAATAAATATATAAAGAAGTGAATAAGTTAGTCTATACGAGACATTCATAAGACTTAAGAAATAGTATACTTTGTAGAGATATTATTAGAACATTACATAAAAATATTTATTATGATTATGCTGTCATTGTACTAGATATAAGTTGAATAGCACTTAATTATGCCAACTAATCTGAAAATAAATTTAAATGCGATGAAATTGGTATAAAATTTGGAAGAAGCTCCCATCTGCACAGAAGGCAGGAGTGCCACTGCAACCAGAGGCCTAGGTGAAAAAGTCCCAGGCAGCTTTCCCCCAGCCTGCACAGAGGCAGGAGCACCACCTGACAAGGGGTCCCACACCACTTCCTCAAAGGTGGTCCACCATAGCCAGCACCATAGTATCTGCCACTGCAAAGATTGCCACAGTAGCAGCCATGAACACCATGCAGGTTGCCCATGATACATTCAACTTGACTGACACAAGAACAATAACCAGAGGAGCCTGAAAGAAAAAGAGGAAGTCTTTCTCTTCAAAGTGCACTCCAGAGTAATAGAAGAAGAAACTGATCTACCAGATGACCAGAAATCAAAATAGAGATACTAGAAAAATGAAAAAAACAAGAAAGTATGGTCTCTATTTCATTTAATTCTTGTATGATCTTTATTTTTTTCTACTAGTTTTGGGATTAGATTATGCTCATTTTTCTAGTTCTTTGAGATTTAACATTAGGTTGTATATTTGAAGTCTTTCCAAAAGAATGACACCCAAAAATCAATGAAACAAAGGTGTTTTTGAGAGGATAAGCAAAATAGACAAGACATTTGACAGACTAACTAAAAGAAGAAGATAGAAGACCCACATAACAAAAATCAGAAATGAAAAAGCAGACATTACAATTGATACTACAGAAATACAAAGAATCATTAGAGACTATTAAGAACACCCTATGCCAAAAAATCAAGAATCTGGAGGAAATAGGTAAATTTCTGGACACAAACTACTAAGACAGAACCAAGAAGGAATACAAAATCTGAACAGACCAATAATAAGCAATGCCATTGAAGCAGTAATCAGCAGTCTCCAAACAAAGAAAAGCCAAGGACTAGACAGCTGCACCAGTTAATTCTATGAAACCTTAAAAGAGGAATTAACATCAATCCTTTCCAAATGATTCCAAATAGTTGAAACAGAGGCCATTCTCCCAAACTAATTCTATGAGGCCAAGATCACCCTGATACCAAAAACAGACAAAGACACAACAAAAATAGATACAGGCTAATATCCTGGATGAGAATAAATGCCAAAATCCTCAACAAGATATTAGCAAACAAAATACAACAGCATGTCAAAAAAGATTATATACCATGACCAAGTGGAATTCATCCAAGGAATGCAAGGATGGCTCAACACACATGGAAATCAATAAATGTGATACACAATGTCAACAAAAGCAAGAATAAAAACCATATTATTATTTCAACAGAAGCAGAAAAATCATTTGACAAAATTCAGCATTCCTTTATGATAAACTCTCAACAAATTTAGTATAGAAGCAAAATGTCTCAACACAATAAAAGCTATATACCCAACACCAACTCATCCTGAATGAGAAAAACTGAAAGCTTTTCCTTTAAAAAAAGGAAAAAGGCAAGGATGCTGACTCACTCCTCCTATTCAAAATAGTAATGGGAGCATTAGCCAGAACAATTAGGCAAGAGAAAGAAATAAAAGGCATTCAGATTGGAAAAAAGAAAGTAAAATTGTCAATGTTCACAGATGCCATGATCTTATATATAGGAAGACTCATAATGTCCAGCAAAAATCTCCTAGATGTGATAAAGAAATTCAATAAAGTTGCAAGATATACAAAAATAAACAAAAATCTGTGGCATTCTTACACACCAACAACAAACTAGCAGAAAAAGAAATAAAAAAAGCAAATCCATTTACAATAGCTACCAAAAGAATAAAATATCCAGGAATAAATTTATCCAAAGAGGTAAAAGATATTTACAATGAGAATTACAAAATTCTATTGAAAGAAATTAAAAAGGATACCAANCTATGACAAATAAATAGCTATAATGGGCAATTTTTATAAAGCACATACAAATATTAATATTGTAGCCTATCTCTTGGATGCTTTTAGCATGATTTTATTATAATTTATCATTTATATTCTCTTGTATAATATCTAAAATATTAATTACTCTACCTGCACAGATTACATATTACAGGTGACTTATATTGCATTTTCCTTAAGAGGATCAAAAACATAATTGCCTAAATACACATTGATTTTAGCAATATTAAAATGACACTCAAATTTGATTTACAGCTTAGAGGAAGAGATTAGAGATAAACAGGGGGAAAGTATTTATTTTCTCATTTTATGTTTCATGGAATTCTTTCAGTACAATTTTTCCCAGTGTATTCATGGATATTTAATTAGATGGGGATGGAAATGGTTTATTTTTTATGGAATGGGTGTATTCTCAGTGTATTATTAACTAATCTGTGTCTCCTAATAAAAAGTAAACCTCATAAAGAATATAGGCCTTGTAGTTAATTTAATAGGAGAATTGAAAGAGTCCAAATCTATAACTAATAGAAATTTTTAAAAATTCCTAAAAAAATAAATATAATTTATTATCTCATATATGCCAAAGATTAATACTAAGAACATTATATGCAATATATCAATTTTACTTAATCTCATGAGGTACTCATATTGAAATTATAGATATACTAAAGCCTTCCTGATTATAATAATTTAATTTTTGCACTGCATCATAATGAAAGGTGAGTTTATGAATATGTATCATAATAGCAGTAATTGTCATTTCATGTTTTGATTGCACTTTACTGTCTTATCATGGCAGAGATTACTTAGAAGAGTATGTGAATACTTTTGAAAGCTCAAAAAGAAGTTGAATGCACTTCATAATGCTCTGAAAATCTATTTCCTCATGTAAAGAACCTCATCATTTGTTTTTTTGATTCTGTTGTTTACATAATAATATTTTTAAAACAGCAAAAGAAAGATACAATTGAAAAAACAGGGAATACGACAGTTTGTCTAATGGTAGAGAATTAAATTTAATGTATTAATTTCAAGCTGGAGTAAAATTTTTAAAGGTAAAAATGACTAACAGAATCAAGAAGAGATCTGAAAAAATAGGTTATAGAGTCAGTTTTCAGGAAAGACTATGTCACTGAGGTAGCTATTTTTTCCTTTTTTAAAATAGCAACTTTATTGAGATATAATTCTTGAACTATACAACTCACACACTTAAAATATAAATTGATATTTTAAAAAATATCTCGAGTTGTGCAACCACCACCACAATTAATTTTGGAATTTTTTATCACCCCAAAAGCAACTATTAGCAGTCATTGCTACCACTAGCAGTCATTATCCATCCCTATTCCTCCAAGTCCCAGCCATAGGGACTAACCACTAATCTACTTTCTATCTCTATAAATTTGTATATCGTGGACACTCTATATAAATAAAGTGGTACAATATGTTGTCTTTTGTGACTAGCTTCTTTCATTGAGGACAATGATTTCAATATTCATGTTATAGCATATATAGCTACTTTAATCCTTTTTGTTTCAGAAGAATATTACATTGTACAGATATATCACATTTTGGTTATTCATTCATTATTCGATAAAAATTTGTCTTGTTTCTATATTTTGGTTATGAAGAATAGTTCTGCTATGAATATTGGTGTACACGTTTTTGCTTGGACATATATTTTTCAATACCTGTGTGATTTATGTAGGAGCTGAATTGCTGGATCATATGTTAACTACATGTTTACCTTTTAGATGGATGCACGAACTGTTTTCCAAAGCAATTGAACCCTTTTCTATTTCCATCAGCCATGCATGAGGATTCTATTTTTCCATCCTTTTATCTCTTATTTTCATTTGAATTAACTCAGTGGATGTGAAGTAGTATCACATTCTGGCACTGGTTTGCATTTTCCTGATGACAAATGATGTTGAGCATCTTGCCATGTGTTTATTAGTCATTTGTATAACTTCTTTGGAAAAATGGCTATTCAGATCCTTTGCCCTTTTTTTGAATTGGAATATTTCTTTTTATTTTTGAAATGCAAGGACATTTATACATTTTAGATACCAGTCTCATATCAGACATATGATTTACAAATTTTCTTTCCACTCAATTGTTTGTCTTCATTTTCTTGGTGGTGTAATTTGAAGTAATTTTTTTTCTTAAGATTTTATGAAGTCCACTTTATGTTGTTTTTGTTCTCCTGCTTGTGTTTTAGTGTCATTCTAAGAAACCATTGCCCTCTTCAAGGCCCCATATCTGTTTTCTTCTAAGAATTTTATAGATTTAGCTCTTACAGTTAGGCATTTGTTTGCTTTTGAGTTAAATTTTATATATGCTATGAGATAGAAATCCAGGTTCAACAATTTGCATGATGATATCCATAGGACCATTTATTGAAAACTCTACTTTTTACCCTTCAAATTGTCTCTATACTCTTGTTAAAATCAATTCATCATAAAGGTAAGGCGCATTTCCTGACTGTGAATTCTATTCCATTCCTCTGTAAGTTTATCCTCATGGCACTACCACACTCTCTTGAACACTTTAGCTTTGTAATGAATTTTAAATTAAGAAGATTAGTCCTTCAAATTTTTCTTTTCCAAAATTAGTATGGCTCTTATGGGCTTCGTGAATTTTCATATTAATTTTAGGATCAACTTGTCAATTTCCACAAAGAAGCCAGATAGAATTTTATATGCATTGTGTTGAATCTATAGATCAGTTTGTATTACCATTTCAGCAGTGTTGTCTTCTGATCCATGAACATGGGATGATTTTTCATTAGTTTAAATTTTTAAAAAATTTCTGCCAACAATTTTAGTTTATGTATTATATTATTTTATGTTGTTAGACATCATGTTTTACATTATTAGGAAGACTCTGGCTTCAGAACTATACTACTTCTATATTACTAGGAAGATAGATGAGAAGAAAAATGGCACAATAAGAAAACTGCTACTACTCATGGCTCCAGAAAAATACCATATCTCTACTTTATTCTGCATGAGCAAAACAGATGTCCCCTGTCCTTTGTAGAGGGCTCTGATTGCAAGTAGAAATAGAAGAAACATCAGAATGTGTCTCTGCCTGCTCCCCTTCACATTCCAAATATGAATGAACGATGTAGATAATACCTTTAACCATAACTGCAAAGGAATCAATGGCATGTGAGTGTGCAAGAGTAACTATACATATATACATATGTATTATTCTGTTTTTACTTTCTAGTTTCAGCAATAGAAGGAAGCATACTAGGAGAACATTCAAGTTGAAGTATCTAAATTATTGGTGCATCACAACACACTCAAAATAAATGTAAAGTGCATATAGCATGGTATAAATGGAAAATATTAAAGCTTTTTACATGTGGTAAAAGGAAGTTCCCTATATCTTTGGTTTGTGTGTGTCTGTGTGGGACTTTAGTTGCCATGTACAGTGCATTATTACTGTGGGTTGCAGTAGATAGTTTTGGGAAAAAGTCTGTACTAGTAGAAGTATGAAATAAATATATACTCTTTGGTTTGTGTGTGTCTGTGTGGGACTTTAGTTGCCATGTACAGTGCATTATTACTGTGAGTTGCAGTAGATAGTTTTGGGAAAAAATCTGTACTAGAAGAAGTATGAAATAAATATATATTGATGTTCAACATGGAGGAAAATGGTGAATAGTCTTCCTATTTAATAATTCACTTAAATACTTTTTTATTCAAGTAAATGTTACCATATATCTTTCAAAATTAAAAGCAAACAAATGGGTTAAAACATTGGGTAAGGAAGTACACAAACACATACACACAGAGATGACTGACAGAATTTCTGAGATAGTGCTTGCAAGTGATAAAAAGCTGAAATATTGTCATGAAAGTGCTTATTTAGAGGAACTCAGATGATAGCATTGGAAGCTTTTAAAAAGTTACAGCAATTTACAGGTAAAAAGTGTACTGATGGGCCATGTAAACTACTGTATGTTTAGGGCTATTACAGTTTAAAACAGGTTTTCAAAAAAGAATACTGTACAGGTTAACAAAGATGCTATCTCTTAACTGAAGTTATTTATTACAATTTGATGTACATTAAGGATTATCTCAATTTCTGCCCAATTACTGTTAAAGTGGGTTAAAATACAATACTTTATCATACAATTCCACAATGTGAGGTATTTTTTGGAATTGCGTGTTATAGTCAAAACTCCAATAAAACTGACGGTGAACTTTAGAAAAAGCTCTAAGCACACTAAATATTAATACATTTCTGACAAGCCAACAAATTTTCACAGAGATTATGCAGCAAATTCACTAAGTAAAATTAAGCACTAAAAGTAAGTAGGCTATGTAATAGGGATGTCATAATTTATTTTCTTTGTAACAGTTTACCATCACTAAATTTTTCAGAATTTAAGGCAAGCATATTACATTTTTTCCCCAACACAGCTCCTTTATATTGTACTCCTATTTATTAAATGAGTCTACAGAGCACAGTAGTTACTGGCATAGATACTAAAATCAGATCTCCTGTTTTTAAACCCAGCTCAATCTGTCATTATTGCATAATCTCACTCATTGCATAACTTCCCTCTACCTTATTTTCTTTAATATTAAAATTTGGGAAATAATGTAACTTATCTGATTTTTTAAAAAGTTCTGCTGGAATCTGAACTGTGAGGAGAGCATTGAGAATGTAATAGAAACTAGAGCTTGCAAAATGAACTGCACATTTTTCACAAATCAGAAAACCTGTACTAACCCAAACAATGGTCAGAGACTAAGTACTAATTTCCTTAATGTCACTCTGTACAGACAATTAGTCTTAAAGATAAAACCATACACAGACCTAAATAAGAGTAACTCCACATACAGTCATGTGTTCTAAAATATGCCTACTTAACTTTTCCAGCAATGTAGCAAGTTTCCAATTTTGAACAATGCTTACCAACATAGTTCTCTAACTACAGCTACCAAATCTTATAGGCACCTTACTATAATTCGCCTATTTTGAGATATCCCATGGTTCACATCATGTTTATCCTCCCTTGCTAGTGATCACAAGTGCATTTCTACCATTCTTGAGCTAGTAAATTTTCTCTTCCACAGTTTACCTGATAATGGGAGAATTCATTATGTACCACATAATTAGTTGCAAGAATTAGTTGAGATGATTCATATTCAAGTATAGTCATTCATAAGTGAACACTTTATAAGACTGTTTTTATTGTCCTCTACGTAAAAAAATAATTATACATATTCATGGAGCAAGAGCTGACTATCAGCACCTGTGCCCAAGGTATTGTGAGCAAATCAATGCTATTTTTATTTGTATTCTTCTACATTTTTCCTTTCTCAAAGCATGCTCTCAATAACTCCAAGACAAAAATACACTAACATCTCAGAAATAAGTAGCACAGTTAAGTAAACCAATAAGATGAAAAGAAAAAGTGATTCCTTCATCTTATATATGGTGTAGAGTATTTTAATTCTTTTAACATTCAAATAAACCAAAGATCAAAAAACAATCAAAAAATATTCTGACAGGTTTGAGCTCTATGATTTTGTTACTTACATGTTTGCTCTTTGTGCTCTGGAGTGAATATTTCTTGGGCACTGATGGAAAATGAAATATTTGGCTAATTCTTTTGTTTCTGCTTGTCATTTGATCAAGAAATAGAACTTCTTACCTGTTTCAACAAGCTGATTTTGTCATTTCTGTGGACTTCATCAAAACTTACTTTCTCCTCCTATTCTTTATTGATGTATTGTTTTAAGATTTTTTGTTCGTTCTGTATCTTATTTTATTTATGTGTCATATACAAACTCAGCACTAATAATTTGCATTAATTTTTGTAAATTCTCATAGGTATTTTATGGATTTGGAATTATTATTGTTCAGAAAAATTAAATTGCCCAATATCCATATTAAATAGTGGAACTGTGATGATTGAAGGATGGCTTTTTTACAACTCCGTGTTGTGTTGTGTGGGAACAAAGCAAATCAAATCTCAGTTTAACAACAACTTTATATCAACCAATTGCATATTTCATGTTTCAAAGTGAAGGCCTTCTGAATTAGTTGGACGGGGAAGAATTAGTTTTTTTTTTTTTTTCAGCTAAGTAGATGCTTTCTCTGCACTTACCTCACTAATGTGCTATACACACCTGTTTACCATACAGCTAGTAAAAATAGAAATTATGACCAATGAAACAGAATAGAGAACCCAAAATCAATCCACATACTTACAGCCAACTGATCTTTGACAAAGGCACCAAGAACATGCATTGGGGAAAGGACAGCCTCTTCAGTAAATCGTGTTGGGAAAACCGGATATCCATGTGTGGAAGAATAAAATAGACCCATACCTCCTGCCGTATACAAAAATCAACACAAAATGGGATAAAGACTTAAATATACTCCTGAAACTATAAAACTCCTAGTTGAAAACATAGGGGAAACACTACAGGATGTAGGACTCGGCAAGACTTTATTAATAAGACCCCAAAAGAACAGTCAACAAAAGAAAAAAATAAGCAAATGGGATTATATCAAATTAAAAAGATCCTGCATAGCAAAAGAAACAATCAATAGAGGGAAAAGACAACCTACAGAATAGGAGAAAATATTTGCAAACTATACATTGGACAAGGAATTAATATTCAGAATATACAAAGAGCTCAAACGACTTCTCAGTAAAAAGAACAAATAATCTCATTTAAAAATAGACAAAGAAGCTGAAGAGGCATTTTTCGAATGAAGAAATACAATCGGATGACAAGTACATGAAAAAATGCTCAACATCATTAATCATCAGAGAAACACAAATTTTGATGTCATTGTGATATCATTTCACTCTAGCTATAATCAAAAAGAATAAAAAATTCTGGTGAGGATGTGGAGAAATGGAAACCCTCTGACACTTTTAGTGGGACTGTAAATTAGTGCAACCACTATGGAAAAAAGTAGGGAGGTTTTTCAAACTACAGATAGAACTACCATACTAGCCAGCAGTCCCACTGCTGAGTACATGCACAAAGGAATGGAAATCATCATATTGATGGGATATCTGCACTCCCATATTCATTGCAGCTCTACTTCCAATAGCCAAGATATGGAACCAACCTAACCATCGAGGGACGATTGGATAAGGAACATCTGGCATATATACAAAATGCAATACTACTCTGCCATAAAAAATAATAAAATTCTGCTATTTGCAGCAACATGGATGAGCTTGGGGAAAATCATTTTCAGTTAAATAAACCAGGCGCAAAAAGAGAAATACTGCATGTCTCCACTCATAAGTGGAAACTAAGTTAGAAAGAAAGACCACAATGATACAACGAACTTTCAGAAGGGGAGAATAGACCTAAGGTTACTAGAGGTGGAAAATGGGGAGGGAATGGGGTTTAGGGAGAAATTGGGTAACTGACATGAAAAATAATTATGATTTGCAATGACGAACATTCTAATAATATTGATTTGATCATCGAATATTGCACACAAATACAGTTAATCAACTCCATACCTTATAAAGATGTATAATCCATTATGTTTCAATTAAAAAAATAAATTTAAAAAGGAAATGATGGAGAGCGATTGTGAAACTATATTTCAAATACTTTAAAATAATTCTCTTTATTTTCTAAAAATTATTTTTTTAAGATTTGCAGCTTGAGTGTGGCCTATGTTATAGTATTCTTATCTTTTTATAAAAATATTTCAGTTCCAGCTATTAGTTTTCCTTTTACACTCAAAAAATAGCAGAAATAATGTAGAATGAGAACTGCAAATGGAGCTAATAGAATAGAGAGAAAAAATAACTCAAACATGAAGACAGAATAACCAAAAATACCCCCCAAAAACCCCCCACATATAGTATTCTTAAGGTATTCTACATATGAAATATTAAAAGTTAATACATAACACCTAGTTGTAAAGTTTGGTGAAGGCAAATAAGGACACATATCACAAGGCCAGGATTTTATAACATCAAGGTGGTAAGTTTACAAGAGGACATTTAGTTGGTTAATCAGAGTTTCAGAATTGTACTTAAATATCTCATACTTTTTTGTCCCTCAGAAGTTCATTCCTACATACTTTAATTATTCTAAATTTTCAGCTACCAAAAGGGAGGGAAGGATTATAAGTTTTCTGAAGAGTTGGGAACTCCCATGTAGACTGTAAACAGAGAACAGACTATGGTAACTAAAAATCTACTTGTACCAACAGGACTTACATTTATCAGAAAAACATATGGAAAGCTGTATGACCTTGGCAGAGTCTTAACTATCAGTTGAACTTTGGGACGTTATTTTTTTTATTTTTTTTATTTTTTTTAAAGATGACCGGTAAGGGGATCTCAACCCTTGACTTGGTGTTGTCAGCACCACGCTCAACCAGTGAGCTAACCGGCCATCCCTATATGGGATCCGAACCCGTGGCCATGATGTTACCAGCACCGCACTCTACCGAGTGAGCCACAGGCCGGCCCTGAACTTTGGGACTTTAAAAGGGCAGTGTTCTCCCACCCTGACCCCGCAAGAAAGAGAGAATCTTCAGAATGATATACATAAGAAAACATTAAAAATTACAGTGCTCTTAAAAATCTATAGAAGATCTTTAGTTTTATACAGAAATTAAACTTTACTGACAGGAAAATGTTTTACAGTTTTGGTAACTTTTAGAGTCAAAGTACTTGCTATCAGTTTTAACTCGAATTTTGCTCATACTACTATTTAAAATATTTTTAGTTAGTTAGCTAAAAAAAAAAAATAATAATCCATAGCTAACACAATGTAAAAGAAAATCCCCAAACAATACAATTTCTTGGAAATCTGCTGTAACAAAGCCTCAAAGGATTTACTAAATTGAAGTGAAAGTAGGAAGGGACAAATTCACACTTGGGAGAAAGGATCAATGTTTGTACAAATTGCTAAGCTGTTCACAAGGAGGAAACCAATATTTCACAAAGTTTTCCCTTGCCAGGAGATTCTCTCCCCATGGTAAAGAAATGGAATAATGAATGAATCTTAATTGACCTCTTCATCCAAAGTGTTAAAATTGGTCTCTATCTTCATGAAACAGAACAGCGTTTCTAGGCAGATTGTGGAAACAGATAGTAAATCCATCTTCCCAAGTGAAAAACCACTGCCTTACCTAGCTAAAGAAAATATTTTAAAAGTTACTGTTCACAACAACAATAGTAAAGATCACTATATATAATTTTAAAGAAAAAAATGTCTAAAAATGAGAGTTTTATCTACACTGCATTAAAAAAAGTCAAAACAGGTCAGTTTTCCCTAATGAGTTGCTTATATATAAATTCCCCCTTTACAAGGAGACACTATGACATTGGTTCTCAAACATTTTGGTCTCAAAATACCTTTACACATTTAAAAGTTGAGAATCCCAAAGAGTGTTTTTAAAAAATGTTGATTATATTATCAATATTTACCATAGTAGGAATTGAAACTGAAAAACTTTAAATACATACATATTTATTTAGGAATTTTATAATAACTGTAATTAGCACTCGACAGGATAACATAAATAGTATGTTTTTTGAAAATAAATCAAAAACATCAGTGATAAATAAAAGGAATGTTTGATGTTTTCATAGATCAACTGTTTTTTTAGAATCAATTTAGAGCATGGTGAGTATAGTCAGTAAATGAGTTCTGTATAGTTCAGTATTGCTGAGTAAATTTCTAATGTTCTAGTCAAAATATGTTAAATATTTCAGTAATGAATATGTTCATTAGCTTAATTTACTCTTTCCACATGTATTAAAAAATTATAACATCACATTGTACGCCATGAATATACAACTAGAACTTGAAAATATATAGTAAAAAGTCATTCTGTCCCCTTGTAAAGTGAAGCTGAGTGCCTCCTTATTTATAAGCAATTCATTAAGGAAAGCTAACTTGTTTTGATTTTTTAATGCAGTATACATCAAATTCTCATTTTTAGGCATTTTTTTCATTATTTATATAATAACAAATATCACTGTTTTACAGTTTTTTCAAATTTCTATTTTCTCTATTAGACAGTTGGATTCTCAAGTGTTTCTGTATTCAATTTATTGAAATATGTTGTTTCACTTCAAATATATGAAGAGAATTTTCCTTGCACAGACAGATATGTAACTGGAAAAGAAAAGAGTATTTAAACAGTCTTTTCAGATAGCTGTGGCTATCAAAACTCAGTAAGTGGTAGTTTACTAAAGGATATTTGCCATATTGCATGACAATATATCAATAAACTTTTGAAAGTTTGTTAGATTAAAATCCACTAGTCAACCAGGATCTTTTTATCCATGCATGCATGATTTTGTAACATTATATTTTGTTTATTTTGGAAATATTGGTTCACTATCACAAATAATGCAGTTCTTTTAAATTTTGATATATTTTAACACAACTTAAAAATTCATATTTGTTAATATTTCTAATCTCATCAGGAAATATATTGGGAAGTTCTTAAACTCACAGTGGCAGCTATCAGTATCCAAAAATTATAATTTTCCTTTAAAAACTAAAATTTTATCATTGGCAAACAGAAATAGTTGTTTTCATTGAAATGAGAGGTTAACTTTATTTACTTTCAAGAAATTGTATGCAAATCTAGACAATCGTTGCTTAACTTGCAGCGGTTCCTTCAAGGAAAAATGGTTCTGTGATAAAAGTGGCTTTGCCTTAACATAACCATTATACTACAGTACACAGCTGGAAGTGTTTTTTGCATACTATTCATTGCATAGCACTGGGTATTAGAAAATGTTTACTCGAGAGTCAAGATTTAAAAAAATTAATGACATTTACTGCTTCTCGGGGATATTATTCAATGAAATTGCTGCACTATGCACAAAGTCTTCCAATTGGCAAATCTGAATTTTTTATTAAGGATGGAAAGAAGGTGGGTGCAAAGAACTAATTGTGTAACATGTTTGTAAACAGAGAACATAGAAAAAGTTGCTTGCAAGGGCATTGTAAGGCCCATTAATAATATTGAGTAATTGTAAGTATAACATTCATTTTATTGTATTTTGGCTTGAAGAGCTTATCTCACTTTTGGTCATTCCAATTTACTTCAAATTATTCTACGTGGTTATGCCTAGGATACTGCTGCCAGGGGTTCCATAAAATGTAAATGATTATGAATTTGCTGTCCTCCACATACATCTGCTTCGAGTAAAATGATCGTGGTCACAAAACATATTTGAGCTTTTATTCTTTTAGTGTCAAGAGGCCAGGGGTTCCATAAAATGTAAATGATTATGAATTTGCTGTCCTCCACATACATCTGCTTCAAGTAAAATGATCGTGGTCACAAAACATATTTGAGCTTTTATTCTTTTAGTGTCAAGAGGCATTTCCACTAGCTGACAGATGTATACTGAAATTGTTTTGTTTTTTTTTTAAACACAGTGCTGAAAACTTTTTGTTCCAAAGTCCATTTATAGACCAAAATTTCCAAGTGAAGAAATGGAGACAAGCATGCTATCCAAGCACAATACATAGCAAAACAGGAAACGCCACGTGGTTCTAGGTAGAAAACAGTAAAAATATGAAAACAAAATTCATCCACATTACTGCAGATAGATATCAGACAATTTCCCATGCATTCTTTCTACCTGTCTGTGCAGTTGCTCTTTTGGACCTGCATCTTCTGAAGCCAGAAGGCTGCCCTATCTGCCTTTGCCATCATCCCTGAGTTTCTAGCCTGGATGAGCTTAACTTTTCCTGCTCACCACTCACAGTGAAGCGGTGACAGTACAAGTAAAGTTAACAAAATCAATCTATAAACAACAGAAGTAATAGTAATAATAATAAATAAGGCAAAAATTAAAAGCTCCTAGCATAAAAAAACAACATACACAAGAATCTTCACCTCACTTGGGGAAGGAAAGGACTTATTTACTGTAGTAATTCATCTTTCAACCTATTTTCTTCTATGTAGATATGTTCTATGGATGCATATGTTAATGTAAGCTGAATTAAATGTAATATAATTTCCTTTCAGTAGTCCAATAAAATTTTGAAATTAAAAGTGAAAGCCAATTTTTCTTTGCTTCAATAATATTCTGAGATAAGTTTACAGTTGTCAATTGTTTTTATGACCAAAAATAATTAAAATTTGCAACAATGCTTGATCTAAAAATAGGTATTTATAGACAAAGTGTCTTTTTTTCAGTTAATTTAATCATTATGGTGTAAAACTAAAAAAATGTTGAACAAAAGAGACAGATATGATTGATGTAATAAAAATTACTTTCTGACCCACTATTCTTTCATGTGTTCAAAACAGTAATTTATATTTAAATTGGCTCCGGCCTATTACTAGAATGGTGGTCCGAAATTGCATTAAACAAATCTGCTAACACAGAGGTCAAGCAGTCATGATGTGATTAATCAAATCAATTTATCAATTTTGAAAGCTAAACTTTTGGCTTGAAAAGAGAAGTGGTATTATCTAAAATGACTTTCAGAAAACAAGCATTTTAGGGAAAGGGTATAAAATACCAATTCAGTTTTAACATGAAGTGATGTTTACTACTATAATGCGATATTTTAAATTAAAGAAAATGAAAATTAAAATAGCTAACTGAACATATTTTAAGGGCATTCATGTAAATACAATTACACAAATAGACCACTAAAAAGGGAATTGTACAAAATGATGAAGTTAAAAGATGTCAAATAGCACTAAAGCAAAATGAACTCTTCTGTAGAAATGTAAACATTGCCATTCTACATCAAATTATTGGCACCTCAAGGCTAATATTCTGTCAGTAGTAGGTTAAGTATGGAATTTATATATAAATTAATTATTATTGGATCATGCTCCATCTGGCATGGATTCAAAGATATCATGAGAAGAATAGCATACTTACATCAGATTTTTCAACTTGAATTTGTTACTGTAGAAGTAAAAGGCAGGGTGTATTGAAGTATATTATAACATGAAAAATTTCATTCAGAAGATTGAGCAAGCTCAAGAACCAGAATTGTTGGTCTGGTTTAGTGATATATGTTCTCAATAGCTAGGATGGGAGCACTATACTGGAAAATAAAACTTTGATAGTTGCATCAATTAAACAAGATATGATAACTGAAAGGATTCTGAAGACTCCAATGTGTACAGACATAAGGCTTTTGTCAACAGCAGAAAATAAGTTCAGGCAATCAATGAATATGAAAATTCCAGATGCAGGCTCCCAGGCTCCTTTCTCAATCATAATAAATGTGCTTCAGCTTTATGAACCAAAAATACACATGCAAGGAATCTTTACTCCAGGAGGGCCCAAGCAAAAATTTGCAGTGATATCTTTCACACCTTTGGCTAGATAACAAACCCAACTTATGTAATCAGTTAGATCAGTATAAACCATAAAACAATACGTCCCTAGACAATGTAGACAGCTAGGGCTGGCTGTCAACAAAGGAGTTCTGAACATTTAACTGCATTTTTTAAAAGTAATAAGAACAGATTTTAATCAGTAATACACTATATCAATAGAGAAGAGAGTGCACTATGAAATGAACCCAACTTTAATTTGTACAGAGCTGACTGGGTATTTTAAAGAGAGAATGAGGAAATAGGGAGGGGGTAAAGTAGGGCTTGACAGACTCAGAGACGTGAATAATTACAAAAAGTGGAGATGGGGATTGGTTCATGTAAATCCCATCTGAAGTAGTTAACTGACACTTTTTTAAGTTAGGCTCCTACTTGTTACATAAACTGGGATACAGAGGCCCTATCTTCAGGTATTGACTGGAACAAACAGTAAATCCTTTTGTAGCCTTGAGTTTTCTCAGGTAGGAACTATAAGTGGGCCCGGGGTTATCGTAAGGTTGCAGCCATGAGCTCTTAGAAACTATGTTAATGTTTGTTCAAGTCTTTGAAGGCCAAGTTGAGGTTGAGGCTTAATTGAGAAAAACACTGGGAGAAGCCTGGCTAAAGTTTACTCAAGGAGAAAATCCCTGTCAGTCCTCTCAATTTTGTTCAAGGAAAGAAGAGACATTCTTCTTTCCTCTGAACATTTCTTGTTTAATTATCTTTTGTTTATTAAGGACCAGCTGAACCACCTGTTGAGACTTGGTAGTAGAGGATATTTGATGGATGGTACAAGTCATCAGATATTTAATGTGGGGACTCTATATGGAAACAAAAAGGAAACAAAGATTAATAGTACAGGCTCTAAACCTAGTTTCTGGGTTCAGCAGCCAATTGAGAAGATTTCTAGGCATTGAACTCTAAGTTTCTTTAGATGGTGGAGTGAACAGCAGTGTAATCTATAGATTTCCCGGTTCGTAGGCTGAGTGTTTGTGGTGATGGCCTGGACATCAGTGTCACAGTCAAGGTTAATTCTCAGAGCAAAACTTTTAAGATGTATGATTTCTGGTGTACTTTCTGATTGGCCTATGTAGCAGTTGGTCGTACATGAATTGTTGTGATGAAAAGTTTTTTGACATTTGTATTAAGTTGTCTAGTTTTAGCATGCAGGAAATTTTTTAGACCTGGGGGAACCAGGTAGCTGCAAGACAATGTTAGCCCCCAAAGGGATCTGATTAGTTAGATTTCAGTTCTTAGTGATGCCAAGTCAGGAGGAAGGAGAGAAACTGGAAACATCAATTTGGAGAATTGTAGCTAGATACCGAGGGAAATTAGAAGAATTGAGGATTTGGTAAGGGCTGAGAAAATGTATTTAAGACAGAAGAATACGGATAGATAAAAAACTTCAAAAACAATAAACATGACAAGTATATGATATCCCACAAGGGTATGATGTACTTTTCCATTGAAAAAAGTTGTTCTCTACAGTCATCCTAATTTTTGATCAAAGATAAACAAAATAAGATCATTTTTCTTTTCAAAATATTTTTTTACATTAAATTTGGCCTAGCTATTTACATAAGTGCAGCAAGATAGTAATTAACCACGTCAGTGTTCTTAAGCTTGCTTTGTGGAATTTTTTTTTGAGAAATTTCAAGTTGGACTTTTAAAAGTCTCTCCAGGCTAGGAAGCCAAGCAAAGAATGTATCTTCAGATTTTACCTACAATACCTATAGATTTGGATACATTTCTCTCTTCTACAAATCTCCAAAATATCCTCTTTCCTGGGCTGGCCAGAAAGTAACTTTTCTTACTCAGCTGTAAGGCTGGAAAATAACAGGCAAGTTTTTTTGAGAGGGCTTTGTGAGCCTTGGTTCCATAAAGTCAACCTTATTTTCCTAAAATTGTCTGGTGATATCTGATTTTTTACATTATTTTTAAACATGACATTCCAATCAAAGCCTTGAGGATGTAATCAATCTTTTAAATTATGTTTTATAATTAAAAAGGCAGATTCCTATTGAACATATGCAAATAACTATATTTCTCTATAAATGTAAATACTTAATAGTTTCTGATGTTTGGAGAAATCAGGGAAGAAGAGAAAGATTAATGTTTCAAATCTGTTTACAAAAGTATAGTTTACTAGATTTTTGAGTTATAGTTAGGTGAAGAGTAAATAGTAAAGGGTTTTCTTAAATCAAGAAAGTAAACATTAAGAGCTAGCAATATTTCAAACAAAAGCCATAAAAATTATAAATATCTTTATCAGTTTACTCAGTTGCATGTAGTTAAATTTGTTTTTCTTGAATTTGAGTTAGCAGTTTTATGTACCCATCAGATTTCCATTAGAGCTTTGGAAATCCTGAATTAGTACACTGGTATAATTTCCAAGTTATTTAAACAATGCCATCAGAAGCCTATACCCCAGAGTATCTGGCGTAGTCCTTTCCCATTGGTTTCTGAGAGAGTTCCTTTTTGTTAAAGAGAAGTACTCTGGCCTATAGCTGATTGAAAATCTTTTAGAAAAACATCAAAGTAAAACAACAATTATCAGTGAATGATGAAAGACTTAAAATGAATAAGGAATATCTTTCTATTTCTTGATGTCATCTTCAGTTTCTTTTCTTAATGTTTTGTAGTTTTCAGTATACAGATATTTCACCTCCTTGGTTAAATTTACTCATAAGTATTTTATTTTTGATGCTACTGTAAATGGACTTTTAAAAAAATATCCATTTGAGAAGTTTGTTGTTAGTGTATGGAAATGGTACTGATTTTTGTAGGTTAACTTTGTATCCTGCAACTTTACTGAATTTGCTTATCCATTCTAAAAGTTTTTTGGTAGAGTCTTTAGGGTTTTCTATATGTAAGATCATGTCATCAGCAAACTATCAATTTCACTTCTTTTCTATTTGAATGCCTTTATTCCTTTCTCTTGCCTAATTGTGATGTCTAGAACTTCTAGTACCAAGTTAAATAAAAGTGGTGAGAGTGAGCATCTTTATGTTTTCCAGATTTTAGAGAAAAAACATTCAACTTTTCACCATTGAGTATAATATTAACCATTGGTTTGTAATATATGCCTTTATTGTATGGAGGTGCATTCGTTCTATACCTATTTAGTTGTAAGTTTTAATAATGAAAAGACACAGAATCTACAGAATCAATGCAATTCCTATTAAAATTTTAATGCTATTTTTCACAGAAATAGAAAAAACAATGCTAAAATTTATATAAAAATGCAAAAGAGCGCAAATAGTCAAAGCAATCTTGAACAAAAGGAAGAAAATTGGAGGCATCATGCTACCTGATATCAAAATATACTGCAAAGCTGTAGTAATCCAAACAGCATAGTACTGGCATAAAAACAGGCATATCAAACAATGAAACAGGATAGAAATCCCAGAAATAAACCCACACATTGACAGTGAATTTATTTTTGACAAAGATGACAAGAACACAGAATGGGGAAGGATAGCTTCGATAATGGTATTGGGAAAAGTGGATATTCACACAGAGGAAAAAAATTAGAGCCTTATCTCACACCATATATACAATTAACACAAAATGATTTAATACTTAAGCATAATAACTAAAACTGAATAACTATTAGGAAGAAAAAAAACCCAAAACTGAAACATAGAGAGAAAGGTTCATGATAGTAGTCTGGCAAATGATTCTTGGGTATGATCACATAATCATAGACAGCAAAAGCAAAAATACACAAATGGGATCAAATCAAACTAAAAGTCTTCTGTACAGCAAAGGAAACAATCAACAGAGTAAAGAAAAAATATTTGCAAACCATACACCTGATAAGGGACTAATATCCAAAATACATGAGGAACTCAAACAACTCAATAGCAAGAAAAAATAACTCAATCAAAGAATGGGCAAAGGACCTGAGCAGACATTTCTCAGAAGACAAAGATTGGCCAAGAGATGGAGAAAGAATGCTCAGCATTACTAATCATCAGAGAAATGCAAATTAAAATAACAATGATATATCACCTCACATTTGTCAGAGGCATCAAAAAGACAAAAGATAACAACTATTGGTGAGGATGTGAAGAAGAGGAAACCCTGGTACATTGTTGGTGGGAGTGTAAATTATTACAGCCATAATGGAAAACAGTATAAAGTTTCTTCAAAAAGTTAAAAATAAAACTACCATAAAATCCAACAATACTACTTTGGGTATAAATAAAAAGGAATTGAAATTGAAGAGAAATCTGAACTCCCATGTTCATTGCAGCATTATTCACTACAGCTAATAAGTAAAATTAGACTATGTATCCATTGATAGATAAATGGATAAAAGTTATGTGGTGTATATACACAAAGGTATACTAGTGAGCCTTAGAAAGAAGGAAATCCTGTCATTTATGACAGCATGGATGAATCTGGAGGATATCATGCTGAGTAACATAAGCCAGGCACAGAATGACAACCACCTCATGGTCTCACTGATGTGTGGAATCTAAAAAATTTGATCTTAAAGGAACAAAGAGTAAAATGGTGGCTACCAGAGTCTGTGGGGACAGCAGAGGTGGGGAAAAGGGAGATGTTGTTCAAAGGATACAAAGTTTCAGTTTGTTTTAATGATCTATTACACAGCATGGTAACCATAATTATATGATGGTTAATAATAATGTATTATATAGTTCAAATTTGCTAAAAGTAGATTTTAAACTTTCTCACCGTAATAAAATAAGTAGGTGAAGTGATGAATGTCAATTACCTTGACATAATCTTTCCACCATGTATATAACTTTAAAAATCACATCATAACCCATATAATAGATAAATATAAAAACTGGAATTTATTTGGCAAAAAAAATTGCTATTGTGATGTTATTTGTGGAAATGATGTGTTCCTTCAGTAAAATGATAGAATTACAAAAAAAAAAAAAAAAAAAGACAAAATAGCTTTTGTCAAAGATCTGGTGAGAATTTATTATAAAAATATTATGAAAATAACACCATTGACAAGGAAACTTGATTGTTTCTGTGACTGGCAATATTTTAATAGTGACTGATAATGTTATATAAGGATATATCATAGACTGAAGATATTAACAAATTTTTAGTAACTTCATAGAATTTTGGAAATAATAACATTTTATCCATGCAAATATAATCTGGGGAAGGTTAAATATTTCCTTTTTGACAGTGCTCCCTGTGTAAATCAATATATGAAATTAATTACTTTAACATCTACCTTTTTACAAGTAAGAAAAAAAAAATTGAGGTCTTTTTTTTTTTTTTTTTTTTTTTTTTTCCAGGAGCACTCTGGGAAACCTTAAAGTCAGTTCAAGTTCAAGAAGACTATTGAGAATTTTATCTGGGGAAGTTTTCTAAAATGTTGTTTTTAGTATTTAATTTAGTAGAATCCTAGGCTATTGTAAAATAGTACTTAGCTACTTATTTAACCAAAGTGGCCCCCCAAAAAAAAGTTTTCAAAGGTAGGAGATAACATACACACAAAAACTAAGCTCTTTCAATAAGAAGAAAATTTTATTTTCCTGAATAACTGAAGACACGATAACACAAACATTAAACACAGAAGATTATTTTGATGAGCTGCAGAATCTTTTTTTCCCCAGGTATATTACTCAAAACATAAAGGGAAACCTTTCATGATATCTTATTAAGAGCAGACCAGTAATCCAAGAAACTGTCATTCTAACAGAAAGAAAACCAAACTCTAGGTTTGAATCATACTGTTAAGCTCATTTTTAAAAAACCTTATAAATAAATCCATTTACTCTTAGCTGACTTTGACCTCAAAACATAGAATTTCTTTTTCACAAACCTTCTTCAGCTTTCTATATCTATTCAGATGTCGTCCTATTCTTTCCCTCTTCCACATTCAGCTTTAGGACAAAACTACTCTCCTTTATTTTTTAATAAAAACACATCCTACATTCCTTGAATACTTTGTATATAAAAATATCCTATTTTTTGTTCACACAGTATACAAAGTTGTTTTCCTTCTCTCTTATTGTTTCCTGTAAGCCACATATTTCATCTTTATCTTGGCCAAGGGTCAACAAAACACTTTTATTTCTCCTTGGAGATAAGCATAGTGCAAAACTAGTCCAGTGATAAGATAGTCCTTATCTTAGACAGAAACTAAGAGAAATATGGTTGCAATCAATGAAACATACAATTGGTTTTATGCTATAAAAAATTGACTTAAGAACCAACAAACAGTAGGTACAATATATTTTTTTCCTATTTTCCTTGTCTTCTTGATTTAGAGACATTTCCTTAAACTTCAAAGGGGCAATTCCCTAAACCTAAGAAATGATGTTACGAGTTTGGGGAACAAATGATAAAGTAAATGGGTTTACCGAATTTCTCATCAACATCAGATTTATAACACCATCCCCACTCACAGTTCTATATGTTTTCAAAAACAACCATTTTTATTTTTCCTTCTGTTCAGATCAGCAAGTCAGAAGAAAAAGAAATATACATATACAAGTATGTGCGTGTATGTATTTGTAAGTGTATGTATACATGGTTTCCTATTGCTGTGAAAGTTGTAAACAAGTTGTAAGTTCTGGGTTTTTGTTTTTTGGTTTGTTTTTGTTTGTTTGATTTTGTGTTTTTCTTTTTTATTGTTATGAAAGCTTTCACTGATTACTCCTATCCCAGATGCATAATTTTATTGTTACCCTCTTATAAAAATTTTTCCAGTTTACCTTGTAAGCAAAGGTATACACATCATCAAGCTGAGTAATAAACCGTCTCTCCTTTTCTCCATACTCGAAGTTAACCATCTCCACCCCAGGGGCTATTCAAACACTGGTCTCACTCCTAGATTTTCTGACCTGCTGTTTTTCCTTTAACTGTTAGTAAATAGCTTCACCTACAACTTCATGAAAGAAAGGGAAAGCAATTAATGTATTCTTCATTGCCTTTGCACAATTCCCACCTATTTGCTTCTTCTGTCTGATATTACAGGGGGACAAATTCAGAAATAAAATAATCAAAACATGTCTTTTTGATGTAAGTCCTCAGTTCTTCATGGATATAGTTAAGTTTATATGTAATTTAATTAATCAATATGAGACTAAATATAGTGCTATTTAGGATTAGAATGGAATACATAGTCATTTTAAATAATATTTTGCTATTTATATTAATCTGTGATATTTTGCTTCTTTTTTAATTGGATTTTATTTATTTGGGCTTTAAAACAGAAGTTTGAACCTATTTTTCACAATATACAGATTAATTATACAAAATAATCATGTATTGCTGCTCATTTCTTGAAAATATGCTTTAAAATAGGTCTATAATATGTTGAATTTGAACATTCTAACATATTTTCAGAAATATAGTCACCCTTGTGCTTGTGGAGAGAGAATGATTGAAAACTTCTAGAAAAAAAAATAAAAAGCATTAAGACCAAGCTTTCAAAGCTAACAGTACAGAGGCTAATTCTGTTATACATATTTATCAATTTGATGCATGCAAATAAAATATTTTATAACACAACCAGAAAGTGGAATTGTATGCATAAAATTCATGTGCTATGGTTCAGCTCCAAATTGTGGTTCAGTTTGAGAGTTACAGAAAAACAAATTTCTAATTACATGTATTTGTGTTTTATTGCTACAAGCTTCTACAACTAGTTAAAATATTACTTGAAACCCCTGAGATACTTTGTAATATGCTGGAAACACATATACATTTTTATTTATTTAAGAAAATATGTGTGTATATATGCATGCATATACATACATAAACCTTTCTTTTTGAGTATAAAAATACATTTATAACAGAATTAGATAAAACAGAAAAGTACACAACATTATATAAAATCTTCCAGAACTCTACCACAGTTTGAAATTTGTATGTAGTTTTGTGAGGCAAGTGATTGGGCACCCATAAGTATGAGAATGCCATTATATTCCTAATGTAAATTATAATATGCAGCTGTATAATGATTATTTGCCATTTCTTAAATATTTTTCAATGATGTTACTTGAGTGGCTTCCCATATGGCATCCTATGAAGTTCTATGATATGTTTGGCTCATCAGTATATCCCCATAATTTGGAAGGTTCATTGTCACTCAGAAGTTGCTCAGTAAATAATATATATATATATATATATTTTTTTTTTTCCTTTTTGTCTTTTTTTACTGACTGGCAAAGGGATCACAACCCTTGGTGTTGCGCCTGCACCGCACTCAGCCAGTGAGCAGGAACCGGTCTCCATACGGGATCCGAACCCTCAGCGGGAGCACCGCCACGCTCCCAAGCGGCACACTCTCCATTGCGCCACTGGGCCGGCCCAGTAAATAATATTTGAATGACAGAATAATAATACTAAATAAATTTTGGGTGTTTGACACCTAGGTGCTTTTAATTTTTCCATCATATAAACTTCCTTATGCAGGCAGGGTATATGCAATTCCAAAAAGTAAACCAAAACTACTAAAAAAAAAATACTCAGTTAATTATATTTCTTATTTTTCATTCATGTCTCCTGAGACACCTTTAAGATGTCAATAAATTTTATATTGTCAAATCTAAATGACACTTTTTGTACTTTTTTTACTAAAATATTTTATATTGCATGATATCGTTAGTAACCTCACCCCTTATTTCTATATCTCTTCATTTGTTTGCTTTCAACAGCTACAAATGATACTTTAATTCTATAGCTTCTCACTTTTAACTATATATACAAGGGTACTTCAATAAATTTGTGGAAAAATAGAATTAAAAGGTTATATAAATTTTTCAATGAAAGATTTCATATGTATAGGAGGGTTCTTCAAAAAAGTTATATAAAATTATATACATAATAAAACATCAAAAAAGTTATGTGTATTTATATAGTACATAATACATGTAATTTTTAAATATATGTAGAAGTTGTCTTCTGTAACATCCAATGGGTCAGAATAAACTTGCCAAATGGTCAAAGGACCTGAAAATAAATTCGTGACACTGAGGCCAACCCAGAACCTATTGGCTGTACATAGTAGGATTGTTTCATCACTTTTACTAGTTTCTCCCAGTGTAATTAAAGCCCCTTTAAACTGAATTCCTAATATGACCAGCAGCACATTGCCAGGACTGTGAAGCTGCTTCAAGATGCAATTAGAGTGAGGCCAAGTCAAGGGGACATCAGGAGTTATCAGAAGATGTGGGTGATCCCTTGAGAATGGGCAATTGCCATCATACATTACACTTCTCATGTCTTTTGCAACAGGGAGGAACATTTTAATGACCTCAGCTGCCATTTGTGTGTGTACCTAAATTTACATGTTATAACCTGGTGTATATTCATGCCTACAAATCACACTTGAAAGAAAACTGCTGATGTCAACTTTATGCTGACATTAAACAGTGGGAAATTTTGTAAAGAATTTCAGACCTTTCTCTGCACTCAGTTTTTTCTTTGTAGAATCTATGTACAGGGCATTTTCCTTACATTTATTATGTTTTATGATCCACATAGCTTATGAGAGAAAAAGGAAGTCAATAGGGTAGATATTTTTTTCCTTTCAAACCAAAAGCCAGATTTGGATTTTTTTTTCCTTCTTCAAATAATTTCTTTATAGTTTTTAAAAACCAGACTCTGATGCTGACATTTTTAGTCTTATGGAGCCCATATACTACAAAGCTATAATAACCAAAACAGTGTGGTACTGGTATAAAAACAGACACATTGATCAATGGAACAGAATAGAGAATCCAGAAATCAACCCACACACTTACTGCCATCTGATCTTTGACAAAGGCACCAAGCCTATTCACTGGAGTCGGGACTGCCCCTTCAGCAAATGGTGCTGGGATAACTGGATATCCATATGCAGGAGAATGAAACTAGACCCATACCTCTCACCATATACTAAAATCAACTCAAAATGGATTAAGGATTTAAATATACACCCTGAAACAATAAAACTTATTAAAGAAAACATAGGAGAAACACTTCAGCAAATAGGGCTGGACACAGACTTCATGAATACACACAACTTTTTAATGTAAAAATATAAACCAAGGTTATATGGAAAAGCCTGACTTCTCTTTTAATGTTTGACCACTGACAAAATGCAAGCCCCATCTAGCACTTCCTCTTTTGCCCCACATCTGGGAAAGCCCATAAGAAAGCCTATAAGCTTCCTTCTGTGGTCCTGGGAAGAAGTTCAAACCAGGTAAGCCCTGGCCTGGGGCCTCACCCTACAATCACAATAAAACTCAGGGTTACTAGCTACTTACATCACTCAAGCCCTTTTCAGGTTGCCTTGGGTGCCTGTCCTGCTCTCCATAAAAAGCCTCAATATGTGAGTAATAAATCTCTTTATACTTTTTTGGTATGTACATGTCTTCACTGGTCTCAAGAGCCAAATCAAGTTTGGGTGTGTGAGCAAGTAGGATCCCTCTCATGTAGACTGATGACCAGAAAACATGTACATATAATTCAGAACTAAATTTTTCTGTTAAGTTCTAGGAAATTTGCTTTGAGAACAACCTACTCCCTTTTCCTTTTACTGTCCTGAAAAGCAAACTACTACAGAATTTCTGTTGATTCTTTTGATGTTTTCCTTCACACATCTGTAAACATGCTTACATTTACATTTCTTGACTTTCAGTTTCAGTTTCAGACACTAGTAACATCCAATTAGAGATAAGAATTTTTTTCCCTCTTTCCTTTTTCCACCTTTCCAGAAACATTCACTTCTACCATTTCTCAACTTTCCAAGAGTTATATCCCATGTTTTCTTAAGTAGGCATTTATATTTTCCATTATTATGACAATGTAAATATTCCTCAGAGGTGAAATATATGGTAAGCAGTGATTCAGTAAACGGTGCTGGGAAAATTGAATATCCATGTGTAGAAGAATGAAACTAGACAATACACCATAAACTTACAATAGCCTGTCAAAAGACTGCTTCAGCCAGGTTAAAGTAGCTCCCAATGGGTAAAAAAAAAAAAAGGAACATACAGAAAATGAATAATGACAGTGATCATTAAAAATTAGTTTTAAAAAATCATGAGCTCATACTTGTATTAAGAAAGGAGAGTCAGAGAGAAAGAGCTCTTATTCCTTGAAATGGACCAACTAGTACGGTTTAATATATGAAAACCCTTGAAGAATAAATCATAACATCCATTTTAGAGAAGGTAAAACCATAATTTAAAGATGCTAAAATTAGACAGCTCAAAGTAGCAAGTCTAGATTAAAAGTACAGATTTGTTTCAGTTAAACCCTTAGCTCTTTGTACCTTAAAATGTTTATCATCAGTACAGGCTGTTAAATATAATGATAAAAGAAGAGGCTGATTGAACATGAGACTAGTGAAGTGAAGCTTCATGGCCCCTCACTAATATGGGCTCCTTCCAAGGCTCTGGGTATGTATGAGGGCTGGAAGTATATTCACATTGTCATACTTTTCTTTTAATAACTTGAACATTGTAGATACTTTAATTGCAATTGATTAAACCTGCCGTCCCCTTTTGCTCTGATTTTTCTTCTACTATACCTTGCTTCGTGTGCATAGGTGCTAGGGGATGGTAATCAGAGTGGCCATAATCAATTTTACTTCTTATAAACTTGCACTTGAATGCTACATTCTGGCTAAAGAGAGTTTGAATTTGGTGTGGGATTTGCATGCAGTTGGCAATCACTTCTGGGTAGCATTAGGTCTTTGCTGACCATCCCGATAGAAGAACAGCTTCCAGAATAGTGCCATCAAATATAAAAAGACTCTAGGTGGTCATCTTGACCCAAAGGTGTAGGACCAGAGAGCAAACATGTTATGAAGAGTTTAGGCTCATGGCACTGGACCTTGGACACTATAGTAGGTGGTTGAGGAATGTAAAACCAATTTTCAGAATACAGATTCCCAGGTACTTTTACTTTGTGAATTTTTTTTTTTTAATGGACAGATGAGTAAAATTTTCTTGAAGAATTTGGTTTTCAGTGATATTTATCCAATGGATGGTTTTGCTTGTTGGAAACATAGTTAATAATGTAGCAAATAGAATTATAAATACACAATTTTTTCATTTGAACTGAAAATTACAAAAATAGGAATCGATGAGTGTTTGTGTATGTTATAAGGCATAAATCTGTAACAGTGCTAAAAACAAGTATATCCATATATAAATTTGCATTTACTGATAAAAGAAAATCAAAGATTAAAATTTAAAAATTGATTAACTATGCAAGAAGATAACTAACTATTCTTTTTATTTTCTTTGTAAATAATAATACGTAACCACTGTGATAGAAGAGGCAATTGAAAGGTAAACAGGGGCCCAGCCCGTGGCACACTCGGGAGAGTGTGGCGCTGGGAGCGCAGAAGTGCTCCCGCCGCAGGTTCAGATCCTATATAGGGATGACCGGTGCGCTCACAGCGCTCACTGGCTGAGCGTGGTGCAGCTGGTCTCAAAAAGGACAAAAAAAAAATAAAAGGTAAACAGACACAAATTTAGGAAAAACATACACTATGTGGTACATCAGGCAGTTTATATTAGAAATATTATGCTATTTCTCTGATCTTGTGAGGTTGGCAGTATTGTTTACTTGTAATATATGTAACTTATTGTGATTTATTCTCTTCCTAAATAAATATTTTATACCTAATTTCATATTATAGTCTCATAAGTGATGCACAAATTGTGTAAGATCAAGTCCTCTCTAAATCTAATGAAATTTCTGAATACTTATGAAGTAAAAAAGTTTTAAGAAGAACTATACTAAATCCATTTACATTTATCTAGTTATTGGCAAAAACCCATGAAAGAGCATTAATAGTATTTTCAAAGGTAGTAAATGATAAATTAGGACCTATGCCCATATCAACCTGAAGCAAGAGACTGCACTCGTTAGCTATATGCTATATATATTTATTCCTCTTTCAACTTAGATGTATGGTCTCTGGCCAGTGCATTCCCTATATTTTCACTCTTTTCTTCAACAGACATATTCAATTAAGGAGCAAGAGGCTACCAACATCCATACACTGTGTGGTGACCACATTATGTTTTTGTTTTGAAATAATGCTGCATTGTTACTATGTACAAAATCATTTTCTGTTTCTTCACAGACTAGTTTAGATGACCTCTAAGCTAAAAGTTTAACATTATTAAATCATTACTATATCTAGATTATTATGTCAACGTGACTTTTTAATTATCTTTTATAACTTTATTATACTTTTAAGTTATCTATATGTATTTTGTGCATTCTTTGTTATTTAATGATCATTCTTATATAAAATAAACATGTTATCATTTAATATGCCCATCTGTAAAACTGTGCAAGAAGGTGACAAAGTGTTTCCACCAAATATTTTAGTTATTCATAGATTTATTTGGAGAATTGTTTTACCATATATTTCTCCAAATTTCTGTAAGTCACATTAATAGATACTTGAAATTCAAAATAATTCTATTTATTTTTCTTTATAATCTTCCTTTAGTGGCTTCGTATAATTAACCTTGTTTTTAAATTTACTTTCAAAATCTTAATTTGTGCTTCTCTTTATTGTCATAATTAAAATCATACAGGTAATCTTGGGGATCCCACTGCAGCTCTCATTGGACAGAGAATTGGCTTTAACAAACATTCCTTTTTGTAAGTGCTACAACTCCTGAACCAGATTCTGCTGTTCATAGAGACTGATGTTACATGTATGTTTGCTCACTGTGTATGCTTATGACCTTCCTCATTAGTATTCATAGAATTCCCCTCAATCTGCTAAATATGTATATAAAGCTGACTCTGCAAGACAAAGAAACCAGTTTCTCCCTTATTTCTCTAGAGCAAGAACTTTTGGGTTTTCCCAGAAGTCAGGTTTCCCCAATCTGCAGATTGCCTTTTCTCCTGAAATAAAGTTTCTTCTTCCTCCTCTGTGGATATTATGGTCCCTCTTGTTAAAAAAATACCAAAACATCACATTGTATCCCATAAATGTGTACAATTATAATTTGTCAATTAAGAGTGTAATAGCAATTTAAAAAAATTAAAAAGAGGGTGTTGGTTTTACCTGCCTTATTTTTATTTCACTTAAAATTTATGTACTCAAATGTAACAGATGTTGCTTATTTTCTTGTAAAAGGCTCATCACTTCTAGATATCTGCTGTATTTAGCTTTTATTTTGCTTTTTCTGAAAAGAGCTAATTATTTATGTCCTCATTATTTATTTATTTCTAAAAATAGAAGAATAATGTTATTTTCATTTTAGGTACTTGCTGATTTGATTCTACTGATTACAGGGATCCTAGTTTAAAATGCCTTAGATTTAACATTCATATGAGCTTTTATTTCTATTTTCATTTTCATGTACCTAAAGAGTCCATATATTCAGATATACCATTCAATGTGCCCTCAATTTTGTTGATTTAATGCTATATTAAAATTTGATAATATTATAATAATATTTATCATTTTTTTCTTTTTGAACAAGGTTGTGTGTGTGTATGTGTGTTTTCAATTATGGAGACTTTAAAACAAAAATGAAAGGTGTAGAAAAATCTGCCTCAGAAAAAGATAACTGGAGAACAAATCTAATTTTGCTTTTTTCTATTTACTTAACATAAACTAACTTTATACAGCAAATAGAGATGATATGCCCTATACTTCCATTTATTTAATACAAACTTTAAGTAGACCCTTGGGTACTAGTTTATGAGTTAAAACAGTGAACAAGACAAAATGGCAAATAACATTTTATAAAATGTTACATAATTATGAACATTCAGTAATTTTCCCCAAGTCCTAAAAAAGATGAAAATGTATCAATGATAGTAAACAAGCAAACTTGACAAGTGTTCTAGTAAATGTATTCTCATACAAGGTGTGTTCTGTGGAAACGTATTTACCTGTATTCTGTTTATGTAAATAATGAATATATTCAGTAAATGGTGAAAACTAAAAAGCAGATTTTCAACACAAAACCATTTGAATGAACCACTGTAAAGCATGTACAAATAAAAATGCATCAATAATCTAATTCAAAATAGCCACAAAATATATTTTAATATGCTATATTTTGAAGAGTGAATGCTCATATAAGGTTATAATTTTAGCTTTTCTTTTTTAATTGATATTTGTTTTAGATGGTAACAAACATTCTTTTTTTTTTTTTTTGTCTTTTGTCTTTTTTCCGTGTCCGGCAATGGATCGCAACCCTCAGTGTTGCCCCCGTACCGGACCGGGGACCAGCAACGGGATCGCAAGCCTCGGTGTTGCTCCCGCGCCTCGCTCAGCCATTGAGCGGGAACCGGTCTGCATATGGGATCCAAACCCTCGGTCGGGAGCGCCGCCGCGCTTCCCAAGCGGCGCACTATCCACCGGGCCGGCCCGGTAACAAACATTCTTTGCTTAAGTAAACTTAGACAAAATCCCGAAACTTTTTCAAGGCCCATCTGTGCACTTTCTTATAAAATCCAGTTTTAGCAAGAATTCTGCTAAGTTCTTTTAGCAAGAACCCTCCAATCTGAATGTCTGGTATCCTTCCATATCTAATTAGGTTCCTCATTCTCAACCATCACCCACGTGATGTCATATTACCCTGGCCTGTCTTCAGCAAGAATCTTGCTAGGTGGACTTAGCCAGAATCCCTCTTACTCCTGATGTTTTCCTCTAGTCATTTTCCATTCACTAATCCCCACCCTGCTCCTTGGCTATAAATTCCCAGTTGCCCATGTTGTATTTGAAACTGACCCCAGCTCTACACTGAAGTAAGTGTCATTTTCCCTAATGTAACAGTCCTAAATAAAATGTCTTTTTCCACTTTATTATCGTCCAGTTCTGGTTTTCCTTTGGCAGTGAGGCAAAAATTACTTAACCAAAATTCAAATTATTGTTTGATTTCTGTCTTCTTTTATCTATACTTTTTCCTCCAGAAGGAAATTTAGCATTTGTTCATCTAGAAGAAGTTGTGGATTCTTTTTTAATTCTCTAAAACTTACTTTTTTAGAATAACAAATAAACATTATTACAGCCATAATTTCTCTTTGATTTTGTACATTTAAAAGACAGTATTTCCTCAAGTTTTATTATTTCTTCAACATTTTCTGTTTGCCTGTTTGGAAGTAAGTTTGTGGTAGAAGTTGTGATTTACTTAGTTGGTAGGAAAAGAGGGTAATGTTCTTTTCTAAACATTAATTATATCAATTTATCTTTTAGCTTCACACACAAAAAATGAAAGAACTTTCAAAGAGAACCATTTTGAAGTTGATTTAAATAGCTGTGACATACCAAACTGTCTACTGCACATTTTTCTTCCCAAATATCTCAGTTTATGACTCAGCTGCTCAAAATAATCTGCTTAATTAAATCAATGTTCACATACTGTATATATGTAATGTGCATATGGAAAGAAGAAATAGAAGCAATATGCTTTAAATAAAATATTTTAAATAAAGCCCAAAGCTAAAATTGACATATTGTTTTTAAATATGTTTTCTTTAGTTTGCTTTAATCTTTTAAAAGCCTCCGTTTAACCCTTATATTGACATGTGTTATTTTCAGAAGGATAATTCTACCTTGTATTTATAATTATTTGGCAGTTCTTTTATTCTACTTGAAGCATATACTACTGGAAGTGCAGATTTGGTAAATTTAAATAGCTATTTAGTTCTCAGGAAGCCAGACATCCTGTTTCTAACTTAGATAGTTATGTTTTGTTACTTAATTATTAGAATAATAAAATACATAGCTGACTTGAGCATAAATCCACATCAAAAATATGAAATAGAGTTCTAAAAAAGAAAAAAGGAAGAAAAAGAGGAATAAATGCATAAGGGATGGAACAAGAATCCATAGTTCTCAAAATTATTTACTTGAAATACTTTATTAAATATGAATGAAATCTTATTCTGATGTGAATTGCTGCTCTGTAAATATCTGAACTCTTTTCCACATATTGAAAACTCTTTTCCACATATTGAAAACTCCAAATGTCAGAGGTATATACAACTATTTAAAAATGCTAATTTTAACTTTAAGAATGTTTGGTTATTTGGCTAGTGTTTATTATGTATATACCAAATCCAATTTATCCTACTGAGACTGTGTCTTTGATGTTATTCGGCAATGTTATTAGTGTACAAAATACTCTAAAGCATTTAACTCTTAGTAAAATGAAATTAAATAGTGAAAAAAATTAAAGTTGAATAGGGAAAAATTGTGAACATCAATGTCAAAAATTTAAGAGTTTATTTTAGAATAAATGTATAAGTACCAGGCAATGTAATTCTGTATCTTTATAAAATAAATGCACTTTATGTTACTTGTTACCTGAAAAGATTTTATATTCCACGTGAATTGTGTTATATTATAAAAAGGAAGTATAAGATAATTCAAATAAAATATAGTTAATATCAAAAATTCATTTTTGGTATACTCAACCGAAAGAAATGAATATTGAGAACCTTTGTTCAGTTTTGTCAATAGGAATTTATTTAAGCATTAACTAGAAAAATATTTCTGGATTATAATTCATAATATATAAAATGGCAATAATAAAAATGATAACATTATGCTATTGTGAAATACAATAAGATAATGTATATGTTTTTGATACAGTATTTGCCTTTTGAATGCTAAACAGTTCACTTTAGCCGTTATTAACATTAATTATTTATCTCTTCTAGCCTTATCTCCTACTGTCCCTTAAATTTTGCCTAAGGAAGCAAAAGCAGGTAAGTGCAGTTGTACAATTATGTTTTCTTCACTTTGTTTCCATTGTTTGCTTTCTCCTGAATGTAATTTTCTTCACCTACCCAGACATTTAATTTCTGCCTTTGGAAATAGACTACTTCTTTTTTTTTTTTTTTTTTTTTTTTTTTTTTTTTTTTTTTTTTTTTTTTC
>NW_007732851.1:45979-53322 GCF_000696425.1 Galeopterus variegatus | reverse complement strand
GCATGTGGGATCCAAACCCTCGGGCGGGAGCGCCGCCGCGCTTCCCAAGCGGCGCACTATCCAGTGCGCCACCAGGCCAGCTGGAAATAGACTACTTCTTAAATAAAACTTGGCACTAACGCATTTTTTTTTAAATAGGTAGTAGTTAAATACATAAATTTTAAAATCAGACAAGAAATTTAAATATCGTCTTTGACAATTCAGTACCTGTTAACTTAGACAAGTGCCTTAATTTAACTCTTTAATCCTTTGCACCCTCATTGATAACATGGTACTGAATTGTAAAATCAACTTCAAAGACTTATTTTGTAGGCCCCAGAATTCCCTATCCAACTGTATACCAGATATCTCCATGTGATTACACTACAGTTACCAGAACTAAACAAATCCACCAACACACACAGAAGGTAATATATACACATTTATGTAAACATATCAAAATAATAGCATAATTCATACAAGCAAACACATAAATAATTTAAACTTTCTGTAACACTAGATTGGCTTAATAAATTTCAATATAGATATTGAACAGCATGCTATTACAGGCTTTGAATTCATGTACATTTCCATATTTAATGATGTGCAAATTCATTCTTGAAAGACAACATATTTTTGAAATATCAATAATATTTGTGTATTTATTTCTTTTTACATTTCAATTGCATTTATACACAACACAACTCTTAAAGCAAGGTGATCTTCTTTCTTTGTTTTTCCAAAGAGAAGATCTAAATCAAAACAAACAAGCAAGAAAACAAGCAAACGAAAGTCAGAAAGTCAAAAAGCCAAATGGGTATTGCATGCCCACCACCAATCAAAATGGACTCTGACTGTTAATACTGTGTGTGCCAAAGTTGTGCATGTGTGTGATTACTTGTAGTATTACAGATTCCAGGATAAAATGTGTACTTAAAATAGTACGTGTATTAATTTATTTTATGTATTTATTATTTAGTCAATACAGTACTAAATTACAAGTCTTAAAGAAATGCACTAAATCAATTATTTAATACTTCCCAGGGTCATTTTCATCCTTCAGGAAAAATTGAGGAGACAGAATCAGCACCACTCCCCTCAAACTGCCTGCTTCACTACTACCATAACCACTGGGTTTGTATATAAGACTAAGATTGGTGAACGTATTAATGTTGCCATATGTCATGTTGTAGTAGATTCAGTGTTCGTGGTCTCTTGAGAGTTAATAAGCTTTCTATGGTAAAATAAAGGGTTTATCAGTTAGCTAATGCTGCCTAAAAGCCACTTAAAATTTAATGGCTTAAAACAATAATATATACTTAAATCACAATTCTGCAATTTAGCAACTTAGGTTGGCTCAGCTTAGTGGTTGTTCTGGTCTCATCTGGGCTTCTGTGGCATCTGTGCTGAAATAGGGGTTAAGAGCTTGGCTTTTGCTGCTTTTAGATGGATTCTCACACATGTTAGACACGTCAGCTGGGACAATTGGGAAATCTTGATTCTATTTCATGTGGTTTCTCATCCTCTGGGAGATTAACCCAAATTAATTCACATGGCAGGAAGAGATTCCTAAAAAAGTGGTAGCAAGCAATACTTGAAGTTTTGTCTTGAAACTGACACACTTCAGTTCCACTGCATTGTGCCATTCAAAACTTGTCTCAAGACAAACCTGATCCAAGGTGTGGGGAAACAGATATCATCTCCTTATGGGCAGAGATTCAATATATTATTGTAAAGGGTACTAATAGGAAAGGGGAAAAAATGCAGTCATTTTGCAAGCAAGTTGCAATAAATGTTGTGGTTTTTCTTCCTCAGACTTTTTTTTTTTTTTATAGTTAGAGGTGGTTGCTTCCCCAAAAAAACACTTCTGAAGTTTGGGGCATTTTCAAGAGATGGAGACTGGTGTTTTCATACATTTAGAAATTATTTATGAGGAAATAAATTAGCTGGTTTAGCTCAGTGCCTATAAAAAAGAAAATTTTATTTAAAGAGTAATTTAAAGTTTAGAAGCAGGTTTGCAATGGAGCAACTCCAAATAAACTAAATGATGCTACAAGGATATTTGGATTTCCTGTGGGTCAAGTGAGTATCACAGTGGTTTGACTGGAGTAGTACTGTGGTTTCTTTACAATAAAATGGTGTTTACGAAAACTCATTTAAATGAAAATAAAGCTTTAGGTTATTGTTTTTCTAATATCCTCATAGTAAAGCTAATCTAAAGTAATATTATTGCTTTAAATTTCACATTCTCTAAACATTAGTAAATAAAATATATACTTTAATAAATAAAAACATGCCATAATAAAAACATTAAAGAAAATAAATGAAAGTAATAATATAAAATCTTTGCTAACACCCAAACTCATCTAGATTAACATTTATGAGTTTAATCTATGAGTTTGTTGAATGATAGAGAATAAGAAGATGAAGAATTAGGAATGGTCACTGATCATATCTCTATCTATGTTGTATGCAACTGATTGATTGATCAAAACCTAGACTGCAGAATGCTAGAATAAATCAAGATTTTAGGAAAATATTATTATATGTTTATTTTTATTTTACAAAACAACATTGTTCTGTTTTGAAACATATATATAATGGTATTACTTAAGCAAATGAAAATACCAAAGTAGAGCTTTGAGGAGTGATATGTATTGAATTTTATATTCAAGTTCATCATAAATATTGAAAGAGTAAATGTAGGAATCTTTGGCTGAGATTTCCAAAGGGAAGGACATGCAGTAAGAACCAAAGATGGCAAAGCTTTCAGAAAACCTCATAATTTAGAATCTGATGGGAAGACATTGTGGATGCAAGGGGATGGCTTAACAATGTTGAGAGGCAGAAAAAAAAATATTATTAGGGTTAAATTTTATTGAATAATTAACTTGACAATGATAAGCATTATATAGGTTTTATCTCATTTTATTTTAATCTTATTAAGTTAAGAGACAATTTTAAGCCATTGCTCTCATTGTATAATTAATACACCTTTTATTAATGATGACATTGTAGTTTAGAGAGATTAAGAAAATACCCCAGGGCACTGTGTGCATAAATGCCAAACACAGAACTCATATGGTAACTGTCTAGAAACAAGGGCAAGTTCAGTATAATAATTTTGCATCATCAAACTACAGTACCATATAATAAAAAATAGAATGAATTGGATATATTTAAGTTATTCATTACATTTTATTTTTTCTCTTTTTAAATTGTATCAGCCTATTTAATCAAAATAGCAGTATTCTATTGTTTTATTATATCATTGCTTGTATTTCAATACTTAAAGAAACCTATTTGAAATTTAAGTATGTCAGTAAAATAAATCAAACTCAACAAGAGGAGTTATTGCTTAGTGTATAACACTCTCATACTTGTTGACATAATTAAGTGAGCAAAACCATTAAAGTCACTATTTTGTAAGTTGTTATATAAGAGATAAAGATAAAATACTCTTTTCCTAATTAAGTGACTATGATATGCCAATGTATTCTTTATTGGGGCAATTTAATGCATAAAAGCATCCCATATTCTTTTTAAGCAAGTATGTGCCATTATTTTTTTTTTCTTTTTGGTTATAACTCTCAGATGTAAGTAATTATAAGAAGTAAAGACAAACAATGTTATAGTAAAATTGATTTATAGGGGCCGGCCCGGTGGCGCACTGGATAGTGCGCCGCTTGGGAAGCGCGGTGGCGCTCCTGTCCGATGGTTCGGATCCCACATACAGACCGGTTCCCGCTCACTGGCTGAGCGAGGCGCGGGAGCAACGCCGAGGGTTGCGATCCCGTTGCCGGTCCCCGGTCCGGTACGGGGGCAACACTGAGGGTTGCGATCCGTTGCCGGACACGGAAAACGACAAAAAAAAAATAAAAATAAATAAAATAAAATAAAATAAAATTGATTTATAAAATTTACTTATAAAGAGATAGATTTTTAAGGGAACCTTAGATTAAATCACATATATTTTGGTTGACAACACATTTAATCACCTCTTAGACAAACAGCATAAGAATTGTTGTGAAAGAAAAGTATAGTAGATTCTAAACAGCCCTTCATAAGCCTTGAATGAAGACTATAATATTATTTTTATACTAACCAACCACTTTTTGTTTCCATAAGACTTTATTATCATCGGAGCTTTAATCAGACATCAAAAATAAATTAGCATTTTTATTCCCCTTACAGAATTACTTACACTCGATAACAAATAATTTAGCAACAGAGAATTTCTAGAATTTCTTAAATTTAAAAATAATGGGTCATACTTTAGAGGACAGACATTCCAGAAATAGTTGCCTAAGTTTAAATACCAGATTTAATATAGTTCTTGTTTATTCAAAAGTTGCCTTCTCGTGGTATCCTCATTGTTATTTATGTGGCGTGCAGGTCTGTCCCCACCTCCCATTCTTATTATTCTACCTGTTTCTATCAGTGGAAATTATTTTGATTTGTGGATAGGAATGTCAATGCTGAGCAGTGAACAACTCTTGGTTAAGACTTTCCCCTAATATTAAGGCTATTAGGGGGACCTATTATCTTCTGTGGTTTGACTAAGTTCTTAGAAATCAAAATACTTTCCCTTGTCATATATTTTTTCTGAGCTAATTAACTCAGAATTAATTAAAAATAAATGACATAAAGACTCATATAAATTAATATAAAACATTTCAAATGACCTATTTAAAAAAAGGAAAGATAATGTAAACAGACATTTAACTGAAAAAATCAATAATTTAAACAAACACAATGATTCTCAAAATCACTATCAGAGATAAGCAAATAATAAGTAAAAAACACAATTTTTAATTCACATGACAGTCGAAAACTGAAAGGCACTGACAATACTATATGTTTGATTGGAATGAATAGATCAGGTTATTTAGTACTCTTCTTTAATGTAGTATAAATGAATATGACAATTTTGGAAAATATTATGGCATTATTTTCTATAGATAAACATTTGTAAACATTATGACCTTATGACCCAGCAATTCTAATTTAAGCTATTTAACCTAATGAAAAAGGTGCATATGAGTCTTATAAAATTTATACAAAAATGTACCCAATAGCAGTCTTTTTTAAGATGAAAACTAAAAATAACTCATATATCTTCCATAGAATGAAAAATACAACATAATGTATTTCTTTAGCAATAAAGTATAATAACTTATGTAAAATATTGTCAATGCGAGAACTTTATTAGAGTCTGAGCACCTGACATCTTGGGGGCAATTGGTCATGTAGGTATCCTCTGCCCAGAATGTACCAAAATTCTAGTCTCTTACTAGAAAAGCTGGTGTTCATCATAAACCATGCTGTTTACAAACAAAGTTTGGCACAGTGAGCCATTCTTAGGATATATTCATAAACTAAAATATTATACAAAGTAAAAATCAATGAATGTTACAGATAACCAATAAAAATACAAATAACCCAGAGTGATGTCAGCAAAGTGGCAGATTAGAAATCCCCAGACTTTCTTCCCCCACAAAGACACTGACTTAATGACAACATACAGTTTAAAAAGCCTTTATAAAAACTTCAAAAACAAGTTTATAAGGTGCAGTACACTAGGCAAGCTCAAAACCCAAAACAGCCATATTAAAATTGGCAAGAAAAGGCATTTTATATCAACTGTAATAGCCCTTCTTTCAAGAAACACAATTTGGTGCAATCAGGAGAATTTCAACTTGCAGCTTTTTCCCTAGGAGGAAAAGAGTGAAATATGGTTCCAACATAAATTAAATGGGTGCTGCCTGAGGGATTGGGTTCTGTCTTGCCTGATGAGTGCTGACAGACCTCCGTACTTTTTATGCCTGGGGGACTTCAGAGAACTAAAGAGAGCTTGAGGGCTTGTTGCAGCATCAAAGAACCTGAAGTACCTCAGATAAATACCTGAGGGGGCAAGAAATCATATCCCCTGAAAAATAAACCAGCAAACCTCTCTAGTTAGGAAATTAATTGCAAGCAAAACCCAGATAAGATGTGACTCCAGAAAAGGTTTAAGAGGCTCCCAAAATCTCTAGCTAGACTGACTGGTAAAGCTAGACTTTTCTGTATGACACAAGTATCTAAACACTGAAAAAGATAGGTATTCCTTCAAAAGTACAAATAAGCATAAAACAAAACAAGACACACAAAGAAACATGGAAACATAGCCCAATCAAGGGAACAAAATAAATCAGCCACATTGAAATTGGTAAGAAGAGACATTTAACATCAACTGTGATAATTCTTCTTTCAATTGGCACAACTTGCTTAATATACATTACAACTGATACCACAAAAATAGAAAGAACCATTTTGGACTATTATAAACAACTATACACCAACAAATTTGAAAACCTGGAGGAAATGGATAAATTTCTGGACACACACAAACTACCAAGACTGAACCAAGAAGAAAAAGAATACCTAAATAGACCAATAACTAATGAGGTTGAAGCAGTAATCAGCATTCTCTCACTAAGGAAAAACCTAGAACAGGATGGCTTTCCTGCTGAATTCTACAAATCTTAAAGAGAAATTCACACAAATTCTCTTCAAACTATTCCAAAAAGTGTAAACAGAGACCATCCTCTCAAGCTCATTCTATGAGGCCAGCATCACCCTGATACCAAAACCAGAAAAAAAAAAATACAGAAAACAAGAAAACTACAGGCCAATGTCTTTGATGAACACAGACACAAAAGTCCTTAACAAAATATTAGTGAATAGAATACAGAAAACATCACAAAAAAATATACACTACAATCATGTGAGTTTCATTACAGGGATGCAAAGATGTTTCAATACATATAAACTGCTAGATGAGATACAACGCATGAACAAAATGATAGGCAAAAAACATATGACTATCTCAACAGATGCGGAAAAAGCATTTGACAAATTTCAACATCCTTTCATGATAAAGACTCTCAGCAAATTAGGTATAAAAGGAAATTATCTCAACACAATGAAAGCATGTATTACAAACCCACTTCCAATATCAGCCTGACTGGGGAAAAGCTGAAAACATTTAATTTAAGAATTGGAACAAGACAAGGATATACACTCGCACCACTCCTATTTAGCACTGTTTTAGAAGTACTTGCCAGAGCAATCAGGCAACAGAAAGAAACAGAAAGAAATCTGCATTCAGATTGGAAAAGACAAAGTCAAATTGTCCCTGTTTGCAGATGACATGACCCTATATATAGAATACCCTAATAATCCTACCAAAAAACTCTATGAGTTGATAAACATTTTAGTAAATTTTCAGGATAGAAAATTAGCACACAAAAAACAGTAGCATCGTTATACTCTAACAACAGCATAGCAGAAAAAGATTTCAAGAAAGCTACCCCATCTACATT
>NW_007732851.1:43475-45501 GCF_000696425.1 Galeopterus variegatus | reverse complement strand
CGTTATACTCTAACAACAGCATAGCAGAAAAAGATTTCAAGAAAGCTACCCCATCTACATTAGTCACCAGAAAAATAAAATACCTATAAATCGATTTAACAAAGGAGGCGAAAGATCTCTACAAGAACTATAAATCAAAAAGGTTTCCAAAAGATGGAGAGACATTATATGCTCTTGGATTGGACAAATAACATTGTGAAAATGTTCACACTACCCAAAGGAATCTACAGAGTCAATATAATCTCTATCAAAATACCAATGACATTCTTCAAAGATAGAGAAAAAAAAAAAATAACATTCATATGGAACAACAAAACACCCAAAACAGTCAAAGCAATCCTGAGAAATAATTAGAAAAATACTAAAGCTGGAAGGATAACACTACCTGACTTCAAATTATACTACAAAACTATAGTAACCAAAACAGCATGATACTGACATAAAAACACTCAGACCAATGTATCAGAATAGAGACCCTAGAAATCAACCCACAAACTTACAGCCAACTAATCTTTGACTAAGGCACCAAGAACATACATTGGGGAAAATACTGCCTTTTCAATAAGTGGTGCTGGGAAATTGGAACATCCATATGAGAATAAAACTATGCCTGTACCTCCTCCTGTATAACAAAATCAACTCAAAATGGATTGAAGACTTAAATAGAAGATCTGAAACTATAAAATTACTAAAACAAAATGTAACACCAGTCAATGACTTTATGAATAAACCCCCAAAGCACAGGCAACAAAAGAAAAAAAAAAAAGTATTGTATAAAAGTAAAAAACTCTGCACAGTAAATGAAACAATTAGCAGAGTAAAAAGTCAATTTGCAGGGTGGGATAAAATATTTGCAATTTATGCATCTAACAAAGGATTAATATGTAGAATGTACAGGAAACTCAAACAACTTAACAGTGAAAAAAACAAGTAGCCCACTTAAAAAAGTGGCGAAGGAACTGAGTAGGCATTTCTCTGAGAAAGATATACAAATAGCCAACAGACTGATGGAAAATGCTTAATATCACTCAGAATAAATGAAATGTATATCAAAACAAAATTGAGTTATTATTTCACACAGTTAGGTTGGCTATTATCAAGAAGACAGATAACAAATGCTGGTGAGTATGTAGAAAAAGGAAATGCTACACTGTTGGTGGGACTGTAAATTGGTACAGCCATTATAGAACATGGTATGGAGCTTCTTGAAACAAGAACAGACAGAACTTCCATGTGATCCAGCAATTCCACTGCTGGGCATATACCCAAGGGAATAGAAATCACCATGTGGAGGAGATACCTGCACTCACATGTTTATTGCAGCTCTATTTACAATAGGTAAGTGTTGGAACCAACCAAAATGTCTACTACTTTGCCATAAAAAAAAAAAAAATGAAAAAGTGTCATTTGCAGCAACATAGATGAACTTAGAGAAATTTATGTTAAGTGAAATAAGTCGTGCACAGAAAGGGAAATACCACAATCCTCACTCATATACCAGAGCTAAAAAATAGGAAGGAAAGAAGGGAGGGAGGGAGGGAGGGAGGAAGGGAGGGAGGATGGAAGGAAGGAAGGAAGGAAAGACAGTCAAAACAATAAGTTGAACTTTCAAAAGGAGATAACATAATGGAGGCCACCAGAGGTGGGAGAGGGGAAGGTGGAGGGGGAAAGGGGTAAGGAAAGAATTGGTAAAGGAGCATGGAAAATGGTTATATTATATAATGCTGAATATACTAATTATCCTGATTTGAGCACCACATGTTGCACACAGGTATTGATATTCAACTCTGCATCCCACAGAAATGTACAATTATGTTACAATACAAAGAAAGAAATAAAAAAAATTTTAAAAAACTAAACTAAATCAGGAAAATAATACATCAAGTAAATGAGAATATCAACAAAGGGAAAGAATCTATATAAAAGAAGCAAATAGAAATTCTGGAGATGAAACAATGACTAAACTGAATTTTTTTTTTTTTCCTTTTTGTCTTTTTTCGTGTCCGGCAATGGATCGCAACCCTCA
>NW_007732851.1:31267-42671 GCF_000696425.1 Galeopterus variegatus | reverse complement strand
GCGGGAGCGCCGCCGCACTCCCAAGTGGCGCACTGTAGCAGTGCACCACCGGGCCGGCCCCGAAAAATTAACTACAGAATCTCAATAGCAGACTTGATCAGGGAGAAGAAAGAAGCTGCACATTCAAAGACAGGTCATTTAAAATTATGTGGTTAAAAGAACAAAAAGAAGATACAATATGGAAATGTGCATAAAGTCTAAGGGACTTATTGGACAGTATCAATCAGACCAATGAGAGAGAGAAAAGAGAAGAGATCTTATTTGAAGAAATAATAGTACAGAACTCTCAAATCTGTGGAAATAAATTGATATTCAAATTCGAGAAGCTTGAAAGTTTTGAACTAGAATGAATCTCTAAAATTTACACTGAGACACATTATAATCAAACTGTTAAACGTAAAAAAAAAGTGAGAATCTTGAAAAAAGCAAGATGAAAGCAACTTATCATGTATAAGTGGACTCCCATAAAATTAACAGTAGATTTCTTAGCAGAAACATTACAGGCAATGAAGAAATGGTATATATAGGCAACAAAATAAAACAAACAAACGAACAAAAATATCCACTAAGAACAGGAAGCAGATATCTTGTTTTGATTTCACAAATGGGACTCAAATTTGGACTTTTGAGTTGAAACAAGCTAAGACTTTGGAAAGGAAATTAATGTATTTGTATGTGAAAGTGACATAAGTTATTGGGAGCCAGAGGCAGAGTGCTGTAATTTGGATGTCCCCCCAAACTCAGTGAGACTTAACCTCCATTGTGACAGTGTTAAGAGGATGGGAAATCCTACTATGGCAATGGAAAGGTAGGGCCTTGAAGAGGAGATTAAACTGTGGGGACCATGACCTGGATGTAGATTGATCTATTGATGGTTTAATGGCTGTCATGTGCATGGTTCTGATGGCTTTAAAAGGATAGTGCATGAGAAGCTCTCTCTCTCTCTGCTCCATCATCCAACATGTGACACAATGTGTTGTTGTCACCACCCACCAATAAGGTTGTCATCAGATGTGTTCCCTGGACTTTGGACTTCCCCGCATCCCAAACTGTAAGAAATAAATTGTATTTCCTTACACATTACCCAGTTTCATGTATCTTCTGTTATAAGCGATAGAAATGGACCGATACACCAGTATAACATACAAAATATAATTCATTCCTTCTTAAAACCAAATAGTTCCTTTAAGACCTAATTCCAGCAGTCTCACTAGACAAATGCACTGATTAATTTAGCAGCTTTCCCACAGTTGCTTTACTTTCTACTGAAAGAATTGAGTAACAGCTATAGCAATTTATTCCCAGGTTTTGTTATTGTTTGGTTTGTATTTTTTGACTGTTTTATTTATTCATTCATATGTTTGTTTTTCCCGTGAAATGTGTACCATCTGAAAAAAAATCTCAAAAAGAGTAGCAAATAAAAAGTTAAAAATAAATAATTTGGGGAAATAATTAATTTAGGAAGGTATGGAAAGTACAGGAAAACTTTTTAATTTTCTGCTTCATCAAAAAGCCAGCTAAGCAAAATGGTAAACATCACAGACTCTGAAGCCAGATCAGCCAGGCTTGAATACAAGCTTTGTTGTTCATTAGATTTATTACTCCAAAAGTATTGCTTAAACTCTCTGTGCCTCAGTTCCTCACTTTTGAAAGGAGTATAAATATAGAGGATTTTATGAGTATAGGCAATCTTATTTAATGGTATGTTAAAATTATTTTTTTCTGTGAATTTTTAATATTATTTTTCAAATGAGGTTAAGTCATATTTTGGGTAAAATAGTCTAACCAAATGCCATATTAAAGAGAAATTCTGTTATCTATGCACTACATTTTCCGTGGTTATATAAACAATACTGGTGTTATATATATGTACTGAATCAATGCTTAAAAAAAACAAAAATACTCAGTCCTTATACCATATTCATCTCAAAGGGGTACTATAAACACTAGTTATTCAGGGGTTATAAAGCTATGTGAAAATGAGAAGTACTTCCTAAATTAAAGGCTGATGTTCCAGTCCGTTTTGTGTTGCTATAACAGAAATACTTGACACTGGGTAATTTATAAAGGAGAGAGGTTTATTTGGCTTATGATTTGGAACAGCTGCATCTGGCACAGGCCTCAGGCTGCTTCTGCTCATGATGAAAGTGGCAGGCAGCTGGTGGGTACAAGCAGATCACATGGTGAGAGGAAGCAAGAGAGAGAAGGGGCCAGGGTCTTTTTAAGCAACGAGCTCTCGCGGGAACTTATAGAGCGAGAACTCACCCATTAATCCCGCCTCCCCCAGGGAGAGCATTAATCCATTCATGAGGGATCTGCCCCCATGACTCAATCAGTTTCTAGCACTGCCCATCAGGGATCAAATTTCTACATGACTTTTGGAGGGGACAACACATCCAAACTCCATCAGCTGAATAGTAGTAAAACTCTGAGTTTATGGGGAAAATTAGCTAAAATGACTAGCTATGTATGCATTTATAGATACATTAGACTTTTGGGATCTATAATATTGAAGAACATTTTTTAGTAATGAAAAAATTTGATAAAACTCTCCAAAGTGAAGTGACTCTAAAAAATCTCTATAGAGATGAATAAAAATATGCATTTAAGCAATTTCTTAGTGATTAGCTTAAAAATTAATAGAAAAATTGCTTATATAAGTGCTATGGTCAGAATGTGTCACGAAAATACATTGAGACTTAGTCACCATCGTGGTGGTATTAAAATTTGAGACCTTTAGGAGGTGAATAAATCATGAAGACAGGGTCCTCATAAAGAGAATAGTGATGTTATAAAACAGGTTGAAGGGAGTGCCCTGGTCCCTTTTGCCCTGTTGTCTTTCTGCCATGTGAGGACATAGTTTCCATCCCTACAGAGGATGTAGCAGCAAGGTGCCATCTTGAAAACAGAGAGAGCAGTCTTCACCATGGTAAATCTGCTGGTACCTTGATCTTGGATTTTCCGGTCTCCAGAACTGTGAGAAATAAATTTCCATTATTTATAAATTACTCAGTCAGTGGTATTTTATTATAGCAGCAGTAACAATCTAAGACATTAGGTCTCAAAACTCTCGTTGACATGTCATACTATCAAAAATACAAGAATCAGCTAAATTTAGTTCCAAGAATATGTTTAGTTCCACACTACTTTCAATGGGAAACACTGAAGTAAACAACTCCTTGTATTGAAAATACAACTACTTACAAGGGTTTTTTTCCCAAGCTTATTGCAAATCTAAAGTACATCCACAATTTATTTTAGGGTTGTGGCTTCAAATTATATCTATTTCCTCATAGTTTAAACTATCCTCAAGAGATTGCTTGCATTATGGAAAAAGCTGATATGTCTATTTGCATACAAGACCACAAAGGGCACAGTATTTATTCACAAGACATATTGTTCATATATATTTTGTTTCTCTTGTTACTTTGAACCAATAGCATGTGTGTGTGTGTGTGTGTGTGTGTGTGTGTGTGTGTGTGTGTGTGTGTGTGTGTTTGGTAAGAGCTTAACATGAAATCTATCCTCTTAACAATTTTATAAGTATACATTGCACTATTAACTATGGTCACAATGTCCTATAGCAGATCTCTAGATCTTGTTCATCTTGCCTAACTGAAACTTTATGTTCCTTGAACAGCAACTCCCCATTTCCTCCTCCCCGCACAACTGACAAACATCATTCTGTATTTCCATGAGTTTGATTCTTTATATACCTCATGTAAGTGAAATCAGGCAGTATGTGTTTTTCTGTTACTGGCTTATTTCACTTAGCATAATGTCTTCTTGTTTCACCCATGCTTCTGCAAATAACAGAATACATTCATTTTTATGGCTGAGTAGTATTTCACTGTGTATGTATACCACATTTTCTATATCCATTCATCCATAATAAACACTAAGGTTGATGCTATATCTTGGCTATTATGAATAATGCTTCAAAGATCATGACAGTGCAGATATCTCTTTGACATACTCATTTCATTTTCTTTGGATATATATCCAGAAGTGAGATTTCTGGATTATATAGTAGTTAAATTTTTAATTTTTTCAGAGACTTCAGATCTATGCTTTGCAAATATTTTGTGCCATTCTATAGGTTTTCTTCCTACCTTGTTGATTGTATTTTATGCTGTACAAATGTCTTTTAGTTTGATGTAGTCCCACTGTCTATAATTGCTTTTGTTTGTAGTGCTTTTGATGTCATATCCAAGAAATTATTGCCACAGCCAATGCCATGAAGGCTTTTCCTCATGTCTTTTAGGAGTTTTACAGTTTCATGTCTTATGTTGAAAATTTTATTCCATTCTGAGTTGAGTTTTGTGTATGGTGTAATATAAGGATCCAATTTAATACTTTTGCATGCAGATATCCACTTTTTCCACCAAAATTCATTGAAGAGACTATCTTTTCACCATTGTATATTCATGCTCCCCTCCATCAATCAGTTGACTTTATATGTATGGACTTATTTTTGTGCTCTCTATTTTGTTTCATTCATCTATTGTCTTTTAAACACCGGTGAATGAATTTATTTTTGAAATAAAATTTGAAAGTGGTGCAAATGTGAGACATTTAAAAAGTATTTAGAAACAGACAGGATTCGGAAAAAGACAGACTATAACTATGGTGTCAAAAAGTAGTATCACAGATCAGTTTTATGACCTTTAGAAATACTAGTTGCCATGAACAAATCTTAAATAACAGTCAAGTATTTCAATAATACTGGAAGCTATAGATAGAAAAAAAAGAATTTTGTAAAAATTTTTTAATGACCCAAGAAGGTTGTAAAAAGATATGCTCTCCAATAAGCACCCCTCCATCTGAGAATTCACTCTAAGTATTATATCCTATATAAAATGTGCACTTAAAAAGAATGAATAGTCATTTTATTTTCTATATGCATAAAAGTCATTTGGAATTAGTTCTTGGATAAATGCTGATACATTTATTATTTCTTTGTTGGTTTGACTTCCTTTCTTATTTTAATAACATGAAATATGTCATTTATACAGGAAAAAATAAAACTTGTATAACATATGACATTTATTTATTCACTTATCTTTAACAAACCTGTATTAACACCTTCCATGTTAAGAATTAGAACATAATCTGTAATTGTAAAGTCTCCATGTTTTGTTCCTAATCCCATCTCCTTGTCTCCTCATTAATCATCATTATGATTACTAGAATAATTTTTCTCTTTTTTAGAGTTTGAACAACTTGGTATACATCCCCAAACAACATGACAAACAATTTTTATTCCCTTTGTTTTTATTTTTATTCTCTGCTACACATCACATATCTTTTTATGAAGGTGGATGAATATAGCTGAATTCTTTCATTTTTTTATTACTAGGCATTTTCCCATTATAAACATGCTTAAATGGTACCCAGATAATATCTCATTGGATTTTAATATTTAGTTGTCTTATTAACAATAGGTTGAACATATTTTGATTTGTTTATTGAACATTTGGCTTTCAGTATTTTTAAATGTACTGGTGTAAGTCTTTTGCCCATTTTTATATTGGGTTAAAGGTCCTTTTCATACAGATTTTTGGAGTTTCTTTGTATTCATTTTTTTAGGACTTGTAAAATTCTGTGTACCAATATCTATTCTGACACTGTTGCTATTTTTACACTTCTTTCATGCCTTTTGATGAATATTAGTTTGTAGATTTAATATTATTATATTCATAAAACTTTTCATTTATGGCCAGTACATTTTCTATCTTTCTCACAATGTCTTTTTTCTGTATTGGAATCATAACAGTGGTTTTCTATATTACCTGATTAAACTTTTATACTTTTTTTCTTTGCTCCCAACTAGAAATTAGATGTGGTTATGATAGGAAGCAAGGGTCCAATATATTTTCTTTTTTTCACAGATAACCAATTGAAAATTATTTTTGCACTTCCTATTTCTTACATTTCTGCAGTGATTTTGTTAGTTTTTATTTCCCTCTGCTTTATTGAATTATAATTGACAAATAAAAAGTTGTATATATTTACAGAGTACAACATATTTTTTGTTCTGATTATATCTTCAGTAATCATTACCACAATCAAGATAATTATCAAACATAATACCTCACCTAATTATCTTTTTGTTGCATGGGTGGTGAGAAAATTTAATATCTGCTCTCTTTGACAATTTCCAGATTTAATTTACCTTCCATGTTTTTTTTTCTTTTCCCTTTCTGCTTGCTCTTAAGATCTTCTATTTATGTTTTTTATTCTTAGATTCATTTTTCTCTAACCAGATGCATATTATTTTTCATCTTGCTTGTGGCTCATTGAGATTCCTTAATTTAACAACATTGAATTAAAAGATTAATCTTTATTAAGACTCACCCATCCATCCCCTAAATACCTTCTCCCCATTTTGTTCTGTTTGTAAGTCTTCACTACTGTCTAAATAGCTTCTTTTAGCTATCTTGTAATTTAGTAATTCTTTCTTTAGTTCTGTCTAATATTCCATAAAGTACATTCATTGAGTGCTTAACATTTATTAATTAAATTTATATTAGTTTTCTTTCAAAAATTCCTGCAAGGCATTTATTTTGTCTTATATTTCTTTAAACAATTATGCATTGTAGTTTTATTTCTATGTTTGAGAATGTATGTATCTGAAGTCTTTTACGAACATTTTAATTTTTTTCTTTCAGGTTGTTTCTAACACATAATTTTCTTGTGTGCTTGGTAATTTTTACTATCAGTTCCTCATTTTCCTTTAAAAATATAATTGGGAGTATGCTGATGGTAAATGCTTCCAGGGATAATTTGCTTTCTCTCCTGTTGTTCACTCTTGTCACCAATCGATCATAATATTTTTTAAGCTTGATTCTTTACTGACACTTTTTTTTGAATTAGTAGTTGCTATGAATTTGTATCACAAATCTGGTTGAGGCCAGACTAGTTATTACAGGTTCTCAGGCATTATCTTTGTTTTTGCTTCTCCTCTGCTTAGCAATAAGTAAAGCAACTCCTCTTGTAATCTATTGGGCCTGTGGGAGAGGGATATATTTACTTCTGATTTACCCTTAAATCAAAGATATAGCCCTTTGGTCCCAGTTTCAGAGAAGGAATATTTCTTTCTACTCTGTTTGCATTGGTCAGAAGACTACCATTGTTTCCTATGTAAGTCTGAAGTTGCCAGCTTGGCAAAATGGTGAATATGCCAATTACCCTAATTCAATTAATACACATTGTATATATATTTTGAAACATCACACTGCATCCCATAAATATGTACAATTATTATATGTCAATTAAAAATGAAAACAAATTTTGTTCAAAATCAGCTTTAGTATTCAGTCTCTACTCTTGTATGTTCTTTTACTTAGATTTTAAAATTCTGACTAATCTACAATAACTTGCCAGCTCTTTAATACAGAAGTGTTATGTTTTGTTGTTATTGGTTTCTTGTGTGTGTGTTTATGCTTTAAAAAATTTAATCCAGCATGTTTTAGTTGTTTTCAGTGGGAACATAAATTTAATTGCCTGACTATTCATATTACAGAAATGGCTCAATCCCTGTGACATTTATCCTTCTTCATTACTTGTGCATGCTTTTATTCCTAACTAGATATAAATCTGTCAATACTAAGGATTGTGGATCCTCTCCAGGAAATCTCATCTCCTGGACTCAACTGTTGAAACTTGCTTATACTTTTGATCTCTTCTGCTTTATTTTCTCATCAGCTCTTTTTAATCCTACTTAAACTTGTACAAAAGATGTTTTTGTCCAAAAATACTAAACACACAACTAAGTTTGTGGTCTCTACTATTTCTAACAAGAAAAAAAAATGAGTTTACTATTTAAATTTTTGTTGTCAATGTCAAACAAAGCACCTAGAATCAAATGAAAGTTTAAGAATTCACCTACTGACTAGCTGAGTGATATTGGGCAAATTACTCTTTTCCCCAAAACTTCACCTTTTTTCACTAAAATAAAAATGCTAGGGTGCAATGCTCATAATATTGCTGTGAAAATGAAATAAGATCACAACTATAAAGTTGCCAGCTTACAGTGTGAACACCGAATAAACATTTTCTCTTATTAATACACCAAAATTTCAACGAATGCTTTATAAGTACATGTGAATCTGCAGATTACACTGTCAATGCTTGTTTTCTGTTTTCTTGGTGTTACACGCGAACAATTAAGGAACATTGCCAGAAACAATTATAGTCTTCATTACAAATATAAGTAATATGAGTAAATTTTTCCCAAATTATTACTATTTGAAATTACTAACTTATCTATTTCAAGAAAGTATTACATTATTATTCTTATCCAAACAAATGTATTACCTTATGTAGTAATTCTATAAATGTGAATAATGCAGGTAATTATCATTTTGTCATATATTTTAACCATTATATATACATGTATATCTCACTGTTTGACTAATTTTAGTATAGAATCATTTAGGTTAGATCTTGCTTGGAAATTTCAAAAACCTTTTCTATAATAAAAATGCTAATTACAAAAGTCTAGAAATTTAAACTTCTGTGTTTAGAAAATAAAAGTCTTAAGATTTATTTGACCCTCGGGATTATTTTAATATATTTATTTGAAACTGACACTAGAAACTCAAAAGCAGAGACTTCATATGATAGGACCCTAAGGGTGTTATGGAATTACATCAGATAATTTATGTACATGGTGATTTAAAAGTACATATTTTTTAAAATTTTTGTGAAAAGTATTTTCTTTGAAAATTTTGTTTCTAAAATAGTATTTACTGTGAAAGCATTAAGACAATTATTTGTCAAGCAGTATGCATTTTCTTTAATGTCTTCACATTATCATGATTAGAGTAGCTACACCTTGATAAGAATAAAATAAAATGTATTCTTTACACACTATAGCGAAAGTCTGTTTACAGTGAACCTAACACCCACAAAAATGTCAATTAAAAATTATGACAAGTATAAATTATCTTTTACATCAGCATTAGATAAAAATATGAGCCTCAGTAATTAATGTACACACAAAGGTAAAATAATTAGTGGATCTGTCAATTCCAAAAAGTTCATGAAAAAATTTGTATTATCTTTTTATTCTATTTTTCTCAAACTTTTGAAGTACTCTCATAGATCTTTCTTATGAGAAGAATCCTATATCATAACATGAAACCATTTCACACAGCTTTGGATTTGCTCAAATTTCACTTGAAACATTTTCCAAGTTAGCTTATAAAAGAAGGCAGAAACAATTAAAGAATAATTGGTGAAATAAGATTTCCAGCCTTTCAGTCTTCCATTTGAGAATTGTAAAATTTGATCTCATTTTGCTAGCTTTAATATGCATTTTAAAAAAGAAAAGTACATTTGTACTACAATGGGATGTTGCAGCTGTTTTATCTGCATGCATATTGAATAAAAACAATGTATTTGTAAATTCAAATTCAAATTTAAACAAAATGAGCTTGTTAATTGCACATTTTTCTGTTACTTAATTTTGAGTTGTTCTTCTCTTCACATCCAGCAAATCAAACTACGTGAATTTTGAACGTGTTTTCTAACACATACTACTCTGTTTTAGGTTTTAAAGCTTTTGTTTTTTTAAAAAAATAAATATACATGATATATAATATATATATATATATATATATTAAATAACATAGGGAACCAAATAAAATGATTCTTCATGATCTCAACTTCTCAGTTACAATGGCAACATAATTTTACACCAAAATCAATCAGCAGAATTTAGGTTTATGTTCTGTTTAATTGCATCATTTTGATTTATTTCAATTTTGACATGACCTACTGTGGCCCTGATTGCTTCTCCTTGTCCTGTACTGTTCTCTTCATCACTCTATCTGCTTTCCTTATGCTATTTGTCCTGCTGGTCCTAAAATGCACCAAGTCAAGTCTCATCTTAAGGCCTTTGCACCCCAGTTATCTTTGGCACACACATCTTACATGTAGATGTCTGTAGTTCTAGTTCCCTCAGTTCCTTTNGGCCACTTTATTTTTAAAATTACACCCATTTCTCACTAAACATCTAATCTGTTTACCCCTTCATTTTTTTTATTTTTAGAAAATATAATTATCAAATTTATTACAATTCACTATGTTTACCATTTATTATTTTTTATGCTTACTTGTTTCCCTCTCTGAATATTAACTCCGAGAGAATGATGTTTTCCTGTTTTATTTATATGCCCTTTAAACATGGAGACATATATCTTGTGTATGGTAGGTGCTCGGTGAATTCAAGCTATTTCTGATTCACCAGAAATGTTGAAAATATTAAATTGATTAAATAATGTTTAAATATTATGCTCCTATTCAGTTAAAGAAAATTAAACCAAGACAAAGCCATAAAACACATTTTATGGGAGTTTTTAAATATTCATGCCTTTGAGCCTTTTTATCAAAGGGGGAGTGTTGTGCTGATATCATTTGATGAGTGAAGAGATTTATAACCAAAGCTTCTGCCCCCAACTCATAATCCCATGACTATGTTGTTATCAACTCAATAGTGATCTAAATTTTTACCTTGCAATATAGTTTATTACTTTGAATTTTTAACAAAATATGCCATTTAACAATTTCTTTATCATTTAAATAGCTTATATATTCATTTTATTTCCACTTCAGAATAAAGTTGTAAGGTAGGCTTTATTATCTTTCTATTACTGACTGGGAGACAGAAAGTTAGAGAATTTAAATAATTTTCTATTAGGAATACAGCTATTAAGTGGAGAAGGCATGAGTAGAATGTAATTTTTTCTAAATACAAATGTAACATTATACCTTAATGGTTCCTTTTGACATTTTCAAGCACATTAAATATTTGAATATAAAATATTTAAAGAAGGAGGTGTAATTTTAAAATCATTTGTTCTCCCACATGCTCAAAAATACTTATGTCTAATCTCATCTATTACAATTACTCCTTCATGCAAGCATTTTCTACACAGTTAAACTTAGTTTATATATATATTTATTTATGTACATTCTTTCTTAAAAATTCTTATCAATAACTTTATAATTGTTTTCTATTTATGTTGAATTTGTGCTTAGATTGCATATTAAAATAACAATATATGATGTTTAGTAGACGTAAAATTCTGCATATGGAAATGAGTGTTACTATGTGAAAGTTGGTGGGCAGTTCATGAGTGGGGCATAATGTATATCTATTGTCCTTGCTTGTGGGAAAATCTCACCCATTGTTATGGGAACAGTTCTTCATATTTCCCTTGAAAAAGCGAAGTTCACTTCTATTTAATCTGTTTCTGATGGAACTCTTAAACATAGCACCAGGTAAAAAAAATAATTTACTGTTTAGGAGCATGTTGTATAATTTCCATGTATTTGTATGGTTTTCAGCATACAATTTGGTAATGATTTCTAGTTTTATTCTATTGTGGTTGGACGA
>NW_007732851.1:28365-29879 GCF_000696425.1 Galeopterus variegatus | reverse complement strand
AATAATCATATACATTGTATATTGACAAAATAAAAATTTAAAAAAAAAAAAAAAGAAAAAGAAAATGAAACTCAGAGATGAACAACTCAAAAAAAAAAAAAATAAATAAAATAAAATAAAAAAACCAAATAGATAAACAAAATTGATAAACCTTTAGCTAAACTAATGAAGAAACAAAGAGAAGACAACTAAAATTGGAAATGAAAAAGGAGACATTACAACTGATACTACAGAAATACAAAAGATCATAAGAGACTACTGTGGACAGCTACATGCAAAGAAACTGAAAACCTAGAATAAATGGATAAATTACTGGACACATACAACTTACCAAGGTTGAATCATGAAGAACTAGAAAACCTAAAGAGACCAATAATAAGTAATGAGATGGAATCAGTAGTAAAAAGTCTCCCAACAAAGAAAACCTGAGGACCAGATGGCTTCACTGCCAAATTCTACCAAACATTTAAAGAAGAACTAATATTAATTTTTCTCAAACTTTTCAAAAAAATCAAAGAGATGGAAATACTTCCAAACTCATTCTACAAGGCTAGCATTACCTTTATACTATAACTGGAAGAAGATACAACAAAAAAAGGAAACAACAGGACAATATTCCTAATGAACACAGATGTGAAGATAAAAATAAAATCAATAAAATTAATAAAATACTAGTAAAAAGAATCCAACAACACATTAAAGAGATGATTTGTCATGTTCAAGTGGGATTCATCCCAAGGATGCAAAGATGGCAAATCAATAAGCGTGATACATAACATCAACAGAATGAGGGGGGAAAAAATAAGATAATTTCAGTATATATCCAGAAAAAGCATTTGATAGAATCCAACACTATTCATGGTAAAAAACACTCAACAAATTAAGTGTAGAAGGAATGTACATCAACATAATACAGGACATATACAACAAATCCACAACTAATATCATACTGAATGGACAAAAGTTGGAAGCATTTCCTCTTAGACCTGAAACAAGACAAGGATGCCCATATTCCCCACTCTTTTTCAGTGTAGTACTGGAAGTTCTAGCCAGCACAATAAGGCAAGAGAAAGCAATAAAGGACACCCAAATTGGAATGGAGGAAGTCAAATTATCCCTATTTGCAGATGCAAAATATTTTTTAAAAAATGATTCTCATAGAAGTAGAGAGTATAATAATGATTACCAGAGTCCATGGAGGTAGGGGATTGAGGGGGATGAGAAGTAGTGGACTAAGTTACAAAACTATGCCATCTATCCTACGTCGATCATTGTGCGGTATATGCATGCATTGTTGTAAACAACACACTTTATTTAGCCCACAAATATGTAGAAGTACATGTTAAAATTTTAAAAAATTACAAAAGATTATCATTTCACTCAGCAATGGGCCTGACTAAATTGAAACTCTGTATATTGGGATTAAAAATATTCTATCTAATCAAAAAATATTTTTAATTTAAACTAGATTATATTTCCCCTGGGAATGAGTCTTCAATCAAGTATTCTATGGA
>NW_007732851.1:24923-27725 GCF_000696425.1 Galeopterus variegatus | reverse complement strand
ATTCTCATAGAAGTAGAGAGTATAATAATGATTACCAGAGTCCATGGAGGTAGGGGATTGAGGGGGATGAGAAGTAGTGGACTAAGTTACAAAACTATGCCATCTATCCTACGTCGATCATTGTGCGGTATATGCATGCATTGTTGTAAACAACACACTTTATTTAGCCCACAAATATGTAGAAGTACATGTTAAAATTTTAAAAAATTACAAAAGATTATCATTTCACTCAGCAATGGGCCTGACTAAATTGAAACTCTGTATATTGGGATTAAAAATATTCTATCTAATCAAAAAATATTTTTAATTTAAACTAGATTATATTTCCCCTGGGAATGAGTCTTCAATCAAGTATTCTATGGACAGAAAACAGTTGGTTCTGAGATTTTGTGTACAATTTGTGTGTATGCGTAATTGTTCTTTTCCTGCTATCAGAGTTAGAAAATGATAAACTGAGTTTCCACCTGATAATCACGAGTTGCCCTGGTTCATCATGCCCATGTATGCTTTTCCATCATTTCTCTAAACTACTCCCCTGATAATTTCATTTTGCTTAATCTTTCTAAGGTAGTGTGTGTTGCAGCCAATGGACATTGATAGATGAATATCTATGTTCATATATAGATATTTATTATGAAAATAATATTTGCTGTAATCTTTGCATACTTATAGAATTATTTTCTCTTTCAGTTGACTCCAAATATAAGTACTTAATCATCACTTTTTAATTCCACATGAAATGTGAAACATTCTTGCGATGCTGATCTGGCTTTAAAGTGTTTTAAATTGCTAAATATTATCTTTCTTGTTTTGCTGCTATTGTTACCTGCTAGATGGATAAAATCGTGATTAGTGTAAGTTCATCAATTCACAGTCCTTACTGCAGGCTGAGGTGTCTTCTGGGCTATACTTTTAGATGATTGTACAGGAATATCAATAGTGTACAAAAAGCTGAGGAAGGTCAAAAAGCAGGAAAAATTCTACTTCTTCCACTTCTGATAAAAGGCATTCTTAATTCGTAGAGATTTCCTAAACTCCTGCATGTCTTGAACTAATCATTTCAAAGAATCAGGCCCTTTAGTCTTTCATAAGGTATGAAAAAAAGAAAAAGACATAGATAAAGAAAGAATTTTTTTTTTTAATGAAGAAAAATTGAAATGGAGACAATGAGAGAGAAAGGGAAAGAAAAAGGTTTTGCTTGATAGAAAATTGATGCCAATTTTTCACAAGCCATGGTTACGAAAATGAACACATAAATACAAAGATTTCACTTGATTTTCCTGGGTATAAGTGAACGAAATCTCCTAAGGCAAGAAACTGAGTTTACTTTGATAGGATTGATTTTTCAGAAAGAAGAAGAGCTCCTAGTCAAAGAGCAGCCATCAGTTCACAGAAAACACAATGCATCCGTGAGAGAGTGTGTAGTGTGAACCTCTCACATCATCAGCTACTGGAATGCAAATGATAGCTTCCTCTCCCTGAAGTTATGTCTAACAAAGAAATACTCAGAAAGGTTTATTTTGGCTGAGTTCCTTAAGAAATTACACAGTATCTGGGGTTGCATTTTACACAGAATTGGCTGTGCGCTACATTCTTATTGATTTTTTTTTTCATAATGTACTTTTATTCTTTATATTAATNCTGTGCGCTACATTCTTATTGATTTTTTTTTTCATAATGTACTTTTATTCTTTATATTAATATGGACCGACTGCCAGAAAAAGAAAGAAAGGTTGAACAGAGAAGATTAAAACATATTTTTAAAATCTCAGTAGCACAGCGACAGAATAGAAGTTTAACTTTCAAAATGTTGCATATATTTTAGTAACCACACAGATTAATAATACAATAAAAACTATTTGAAAAAAGCTAACATTTTGACACATTTCTTTATATGATGGATAATGTGTTTACACTGACATAAATGAGAATTGTTAAAACCCATATGCAGACCTGACTTGAGCTATGCATGTTGGAGTTACAATATTCAGAAACATGTTTGCTATACCTATGACACTGTCATTTCCATGATGCTTATCAGAAAAGTTAACATCTTTCAAACTCAATATTCAGTTATCTTGCTGGACAGACAAACACAGAGGATGAAATAGTTCTTAATATTAATGTCTTGTAAAATATATAGTCTTTCACTGTTGAATGGAATACATAACACTTTTTAATTCTTATATCTACTTTTGGTAGAGCTTTTTTCCTTTCTACTCAAATGAGAAATCTAATATTGCTCTTAACAATCTCTATATTATTGCAATGAATAATCAATTAGGTGCTAAGTTCCCTTCATTTCACTATTGCAGAAAATCTACTAATACCTTTCGATTATCATGTATAATGGACTCGTAAATCAGGCCATTAAATACCAAGAGCTTGATAATATATCTTCCTAATTAATTACCCTATATAAAGTCCCAACCATCATATCTCAATTTTGTACACAAATATTGGGGTAGTTTTCCTAATTCTTTGTTTACTACACAAGTTCATGGAAAGATTCATATTATCTTTCAATTCTATTTTTCCACAAACTTTTTGAAGTATCCTCGGACCTCTGTTTAGCTCAAGAGGCGTCGTGACTGGATGAATGCCAATATTGCTCTTTAAAATGGCCATGCTAAGAACTATTTAGACAAGAGTGTAAGAGAGTAAATGGGTACAACTTCATACTCCAAAAAAGTTAATCCAAAATGATCACACCTCAGGGTGATTCTTTAACTAAGTAGTGAAAATAGTAAGTTGTTAATTTATATTTTATTTATGTAAATGCTAATTGTCTCAATTTTTTTT
>NW_007732851.1:19772-21960 GCF_000696425.1 Galeopterus variegatus | reverse complement strand
AATGGCTTGAGAAAGAGACAGCTATCCTGCTCATTTGCTCTCCTTTTAAATCCATCAGAACCTTTTCCATTACCACCTATTAAACTATCAACTTATTACTCTATGAATGGATCAATTCATTCACTAGGGCATGGTCCTCACCATCTAATCACCTCTTTAAAGGCCCCAATTTTCAATTACTATAATAAGATTTCCCACTTTCTTAATACTGTTACAATGGAGATTAATACATGAAACTTTGGGGAACACACTTCAATCCACAGCATACATTATCTGCAAATTATCACAATTTTGACTCTTATGTATGTACGTATGTAGGTATTTACGTATTTATTTGCATGTAGAATCACATTTGGTTTGACTTGGAAGGTTACACCTGTTAGATTAACATAAATTCTTGAAAATTATTTTTTAATAAAATATTTCAACTTCCCTGATTAAAAATGACCACACTTGTTACTTATTTTAATCTGAAAAATAAAGTTTAGAAAAATCTTAGGAAAAGCAAATTGTATTGCCACAATTGACTAAGGCCAAACCAAATTTAATACCCTGAACTTGGAATATTGATGCTAATATAATTAGAAATTTGACAGAAAGGAAGATGAGAATACTGTGTTTTAGCTAGGCATCCAGCATTGTCTGCTGCAGATGATTCTAGTTTACTTTGTCTTGCTCATTAATATCTGAATTGTCAAGTCTAAATATGCTTTCATGTTATAGCTCTTACTGGATGGAAGGTGCTTTTTGGGTCTTGACATTGATTCAAGATAGAAGACTAACTTCTGCCATCTCAGCAGATGCTCTATATCTTTCCCTAGATGCAGGCAAGATATCTCTTTTCTGCCAAAACCTCCATTAAATGGAAAGATTGTTCTATTCCGAATTTATTTGTGATATATGTAGTTCTTACCAGGTCTGTCCAAGAGCTATGATAATTGAAATGTTCTATAATTCTGCACTGTACAACAGGGTATCCAGTAATCACATGTGACTATGGGGCACTTGAAATGTAACTATGGTTTAAAAAGGTTAATTTTGGTTTAAAACTATTAGTTTGAAGGAAAGTATTTGGCTCTAGGTTGCCCAGAATGAGCAGGAACTTTTGTTATGATCTCTTCCTAATCATGGAGTTCCTAACCCTAAAGACCTATATCCAGGGCTAAATTCTTCTTTTTTAAAAATTTTATCAATATTATTTTTTTACATTCTATGATGTTGTAGAGCAGTTGGGAGGGGAAAGAGGAAGGAAATGGGATGGAAGAAGGAGGGAGGAGGGATTGAGGCCCGTCGCACCCCCCACATTCCCACAGGGGAGACCCGTGGGTTTCCAACAGTGGCTTGGTTATTGCCCGGCTGGGTGTAGATGTCAAGGGGGTGTGGCAGTAGCCCTCTTCCCCCACCACCACAGCTCAGAAACCTGGGGCACTTCTTGCTGAGGCTTGCTGGTTGTCACTGGGCTGGTTGAGCATGGGGGCCGGGTGTGGCAAAGACCCTTGGAGCTCTACTGCCCCAGCTCAGGAGAGCCTGTAGTGACTCAGTAGTTGTCACTGGACTAGTTGCTGCAGGGCTAAATTCTAATAGGCCTGTTCTTTAGGAAAGTTGTAGCAATTAAAAAAAATTTACATTGAACTTGAAGACATGAAGCTGCCTGGACATGTGGTCACCTAGAATCCAAGTTAAATGGAGTGAATAAAGAAGATTTTTCATTCCAGCATGAAAATAATGAAAAATTTGATGTAAATTTTATTGTAAATGACAATATTTTGTCCATGAGATTCAGCAAATGAGTGTGCATGGAGGGAAAAGATCACAGCAATATAATGACTATTGATTAATATTCTATTTTTTCCCTTTATTAACCTGTTTCTAACAGGATATTTTAGGATACCTTCCCATTTGTACATTAACACATATTAGATGTGAGTTCTATAAGCTGTTGTGATAATAGTATTAAGTAATGCTTCTAAAGTTAATAAATTTATACCATTTCTTGAGTGAAGAGAGCACTCTGTTAAAAATAACCACAAAATTATATTTAAATGATTACATCTTCTTATAAAAGCATTATTTATACTGGAAGAGGTCAAGAAAACTGAAAACATCTACTGGGACAAGAAAGAAATACATAAAAAAGAAAACCAATAGAGTGTCTGTGTATATTCTTTGTCAATAAATTATACCAGAC
>NW_007732851.1:3468-19058 GCF_000696425.1 Galeopterus variegatus | reverse complement strand
TAGAAAACCAATAGAGTGTCTGGGTATATTCTTTGTCAATAAATTATACCAGACTCTTTTGCAAAGTGATTATTCCACTTGCCACTTCTCTCTGAACAGAATTATAGTTACCTTGTCAACAAATCCATCGGTCTTTTTAATTTTAGCCATTCGATGAATGTGGAGTAGTATCACATTGTGATTTTAATTTGCATTATGTTGATTAATAGTGAAACTGAGTACCCTCTGTTCAGCCATTTTGGTATATAGGTTGTGAAGAGCCTGTTCACATTTCTTGCTTGTTTTTCTACTTCTGTTTTTCATCTTTATCGTATTGATTCGTAGATGTCATTTATACTCTGGTAATAAGCTTTCTGTCAGTTTTACGTTTTACAAATATAATCTCCCACATTATGACTTAGCTTTCATTTTCCTAATGGTATCTTAATTTTAATGTAATGCAGTTTATTAATCTTTTCTAGTTTATGCTTTTTATATCCTGTCTAATAAGTCTTTTCATACCCAAGGTCATGAAGGCATGTTTTTATATTACCTTCTAGGAGCTTTATTGTTCTATCCTTCACATTTACATCTACAGTCCTATTGAGACTTACGTTTATGTATCCTGGGATATAAGGGACACATTTCCCCCCCCCAGTTATCAATACCAAATTGACTTAGCTATCATTTTGACAAAAACATCTTTATCCCTGCTGCTTTGTAGATTACTTTATAATATGTCTTATGGCTGTATGTGTGGGTTTCCATTTTGGGATCCCCAAATTCTTTTAATTAAACTATTTGTACAATTTTGCACAGATACTATAATCTCTTAAATAAATGTAGTTTTATAATAAGATTCCATATCTGATACAGCAATGTCTCAATTTTTTCTATTTTTCCAAGATTGATTTTAGCTACATTTCGAACGTTGCATGCCTTAAAATAAACATGTAAAGTAACAAGGAAAAAAAAAAAAAAAACTGCTGATACTGACAAAATGAAATGGTTAATTATTTTCAAGATGAATAGATATCTAAAGAAAAGGTGAATAGTTTGTGGAGGATTAGTATCATTAAAGTGCTGATTATTTTTATCCATTTAACATTATTTATTACTCTACTGACTGAGGTCTTTTAAAAATTTAATATTAATATTTCATATATTTCTGTATAGCAGTATTCAACTTTATTTCATATATGCATTTCTAAGGAATTGACAATATATTTTTCTTTAATGTTACTTTGTTAGTACTTGAGGACAGTATATAGAAGTGGAAGTGATTATTTTGACATAGTATTCAAAAACCACCAAAAAACATTTCTGTGACATTTATGCTAGTGTTTGGCCACTTTTATACAAACACATAACCATAAACACATGCACACAACACATACATACATGGCGCACCTCATTCTCTGAGTAATTGCTCTACTAAGGTTAACATAGTAAATATCTCTCTACATGTTTGCAAGGGGTTATAAAAATATCAGCAAAAATATTCAGAAAAATAAATGCTGGTGATTTTTTTTTCTCTGAGAGGTTAGGCTTATAATGTTTTTAAGAAGGCTTCTTTTGCTTATCTACATTATTTTTAATTTTTCTAAATTATGTTTTTCATTAATAGAATAACAGCAATGATACAATTTTTACCATAAAGAAACAAACAAAATCATAAAACTCGTGTAGAATAACCTTACATTTTCTTCACGGAGAATCCTGTTAATGTCCACACACCATCTACATTTATTTACTTATTTACAGAAAAAATAGTATGCTATAAATATTACTCAATTAGAAAACTAAACACTATGTATATGTGTACCATGAAATAATCTAAATATTAGGATTTAGGATAAAGTCAATCAGTGATGTATTTCTTCCAAAATACTTATTTCTTTAGGTATAAATATCTTAGTCTCTTCAGGCTGCTATAACATGATATAAACTGGGAGCTCTTAAAAAACAGAATTTTATTTCTCAAAGTTCTGTAGGCTAGGAACCCTTAGGTAATATCATGCTTAGTGGTAGAAGAATATAAGCTTTACCCTAATATTAGAAACTAGATATAGATGACCTCACGTCACCATTATGCTTCAACATTGTGCTGGAGGTTCTTGCCAGAACAGTTAAACATGAAAAATAAAGTAATCCATATTGGATTGAAAGAAGCAAAACAATCTCTGTTTAGATATGACATAGTTTTTTGTATAGAAAATCTATTAGAACTAATAAACAAGTTGAGCAAGACTTCAGGACACAATATAAATATTAAAAAAGAAATCAATTGTATTCTATACACTTGTAATAAAAAATCCAAAAATGATATAATTCCATATAATATAAATAAGAATAAATATTAGAAAATATTAACAAAAGAAGTGCAAGAATAATATACTGAAATAAATAAGATGGCAATATTATTTAAATTTATCACAGATTTGAAATAGTTTCTATCAAAATTCTAACTGCCTTTTTTCTTTCTGAAATTGAGAAGTTAATTCCATAATTCATGTGGAAAGGCAAGTGACCCAGAATAGCCAAAAAAATCTTAAAGAAGGACAAAGTTTAATCACTCACCCTTCTGATTTAAAACTTACTGCAAAATTATAACATTCAACACAGTGTGGCAGTGGCATAAGATACACATGATCAATAGAAGAGAATTATGGTTACCTGAAATAGAAGCTTATATTTAAGATTAATTGGTTTTTGACAAGGGTAACAAGATAACTCTATAAGGACAATCATTTTTTCAGTAAATGGTATTGTGACAATTGCATTTCCACATTCAGAATAGAAAGTTACAACCCTTCTTGATACCCTAACACAGATTAACTCAAAACAGATCATCAGCCTAAGTATAAGAGTTAAAACTATTTTTAAAAAGCTCATCAAAAATATAAAATTAAGTTTTTGGAGAGGACCTTTTTGGATTGAACTTGTTTGGAGATTTCTGTGCTTCTCTTATCTGAAAATCCATTTCTCTATCAATACCAGGGAAGTTTTCTGCTATTATCTCATTGAATAGGTTCTCAAAGCCTTTTTCTTTTTCTTCCCCTTTTGGAACACACATAATTCAGATGTTTGTAGGCTTGAGGCTGTCTGGTAGTTCTTGGAGATTTTCTTCATTTAATTTTTTTTTTTTTTGTCTGCTTGGGTTATTTCAGAAACAGTGTCTTTGAGGTCAGAAATTCTTTCTTCTGCTTGCTCTAATAGGTTGTTAAAGCTCTCAAATGTTGTTTTTATTTTGTTGAATGAGTCTTTCAGTTCCAAGAGTTCTGCCACATCTGTTTTAAGGGCATTAGTTTCTTTGTAGATTTCCTCTTTCACATATTGGATATTTCTCTCATTTCATTGTGTTGCCTATGTTTCTCTTCTTATATCTCACTGAGTTTCCTTATGGTTTTTGCTCAGAATTCTTTTTCAGATGATTCCAGGGCTTTTTGTAGATTGGGATCTGTGTTTGAGTTTTATGGTATTGGAAGTACTTACCAGAGCAATTAGACAAGAGAAAGAAATAAAGGGCATCCAAACAGGTAAAGAGGAAATCAAATTGTCCCTGTTCACAGATAACATGATTATAAATATAAAAAACTCAAGAGACTCTACCAAAAAACTCTTAGAGCTGATATATGAATTCAGTAAGGTCAAAGGATATAAATTCAACATACAAAAATCAGTAGCATTTTTATACACCAACAACAAACTACAAGAAAAAGAGATCAAGAAAGCAAGACCATTTATGATAGTCTCCAAAAAAATAAAATACCTAGGAGTAAATCTAACCAAAGAGGTGAAAGATCTCTACAATGAGAACTACAAATCACTTCTGAAAGAAATTAAAGAAGACACTAAGAGAAGGAAAAACATTCCTTCTTCATGGATTGGAAGAATAAAACTAGTGAAAATGTCCATATTACCCACAGCCATGTACAGATTCATTGTGATTCCCATCAAAATACCAATGAAATTCTTCACAGAAATAGAAAAAACAATCCTAACATTCATATGCAACAACAAAAGACCCCGGATAGCCAAAGAAATCCTGAGCAAAAAATGTAAAGCTGGAGGCATTACACTTCCTGACCTCAAACTATATTACAAATCTATAGTAACAAAAACCACATGGTACTGGCATAAAAAACAGACACCTGGACCAATGGAACAGAATAGAGAACTCAGAAATCAACCTGTGTATTTACCGGCAACTGATCTTTTACAAAGGCAACAAGAACATACATTGGGGGAAAAACTTCCTCTTCAATAAAGGTGCTGGGAAAACTGGATATACATCTGTAGAAGAATGAAACTTAATGTGTACTTTTATCATATGCCAAAATCAACTCAAAATGGATTAGAGACTTAAATATAAAGCCTGAAAATTTAAAACTCTTAGAAGAAGACATAGAGGAAATGCTCCAGGATTTAGAACTGGGCAATGACTTTACGAATAACACCCCAGAAGCACAGGCATTAAAAGAAAAAATAAACAAATGAGAATATATCAAACTAAAAACTTCCGCACAGCAAAGGAAACAATCAATAGAGCGAAAAGACATCCTAAGAATGGAAGAAAATATTTGCAAGAAATGCCTCTCACAAGGGCAAAAAACCCCAAATAATCCAATTTAAAAAATGGGCAAAGAAGCTGAATAGACATTTTTCAAAGGAGACATACAAATGGTTAGCAGGTATATGAAAAAATGCTCAACACCACTAATCATCAGGGAAATGAAAATCAAAACCACTTTGAGATATCACTTTACCCCAATCAGACTGGCTAATATAAAAAAGATAGAGAATAGCCAGTGCTGGTGAGGATGTGGAGAGAGAAGAACTGTCCAGCACTGTTGGTGGGACTGTAAATTAGTACAGCCATTATGCAGAACAGTATGGAGGTTCCTTAAACAACTACACATAGAACTTCCATATGACCCAGCAATCCCATTCCTGGGGATATATCCAGAGGATTGGAAAACATTAGGTTGAAGGGATACCTGCACTCTCATGTTTATTGCAGTTCCATTTACAATAGCTAGGCAACGGAACCAGCATAAATGCCTGTCGATGGATGACTGGATAAGGAAATTGTGGTATATCTACACAATGGAATACTACTCGCCCATAAAAATGAATGAAATTTTACCATTTATAACAACATGGATGAGCCTGGAGATAATTACCCTAAGTAAACAACCCAGGTACAGAAAGAGAAATACCACATGCTCTCACTCATAACTGGGAGCTGAATCCATAAATAAACAAATGAACAATAAAGACAGACACAGAGAAAGAAACAAACAACAATCGTGGTAATACATTGAACTTTTAGAAAACTAGAGGTGGAAAGGGAGAGGGGAGGAGGAGAAGAAGGGAGGCTAATGAGGAATTGGTCAATTGCAATGATGAATAAGCTAACTATACTGATCTAACCATCACACATTGTACACAATTATTGAAAATCAACATTGCACCCCACATGTATGTATAATAAAAACCAAAATTGCTGTATCTTTAGTTTAGGCAAAACCTTATATATGATTTTTTAAAAAACCAGGCAAAAATGAAAAAAAAAATTTTGTGCTTTAAAAGATGTCATTAAGAAAGTGAAAACATGGGGAAAATATTTGAAAATTATTTCTGATAATGTATGTACGTAATATATAACCAATGATGATGACTCAAAGATAAGAAGAAAATCCATTTTTAAGTGTGCAAAACATTTGAATAATAATTTTCTTGAAGGAGAATTTTTATTTCTTATCTACAGAAAACTCAGTGGTGTACATTTAAACTAGTTTAGTACCAACTTCTTTACTCTTTGCCTTTTCCACCCTGACAATGTGGGCCACAGATTTGGACCTAGAACACTGATGACCCAGTAACAGGAGATCTCACATCAGTCATTGTTATTGGTCTTGATAGCTTCTACCATTTCAGCCAGAGCTTTTCTGTCTTCTGACTTAAACTCTTCTGTTTTGTGATTTAACCTGTGTGAAGACAACAGTTGTGCAGATATTCCTTTGGACTAGTTGTCCCAGTCTGGCCTAGCCCTGGATGAGGCAGCAGGCAACCCCCATCTTACAACACAGTGCAGGCAGGAAAACGGTCAATTTGATAGGACCCACGTCATGTACAATTTCTACTAGCTGAACCTTCTTGTTCTCCACCAAGTTAGTGATAGTATTAACCGCTACTGAAAGGACAGATGGTTTCTTAGTGGGGACATTTCCCTTGCTGGCAACATTCTTCTCAGCTAAGCTAACTGACTCTGCTTCTTTTCTGGCCTTTTCTTCAGTTCGTACTTGTGGGCCAGCTGAAGCATTTGAGTAGCTGCTTAGCAGTCAAAGAAGATACATAGAAGAAGATATGCAGATGAGTAATAAGCAAATTTAAATATGCTTAACATCATTTATCATTAGAGAAATAGAATCCCAAACTCAATTTAGATACCTTTTCAATCCTAGTAGGATAGATATAATAACATTATTGAAATCATAAGCAGTGTTGATGGGGGAGTATAGAGATTGGAACACTTACAAGTTTCTGGTGAGTGTGTAAAGTTGTGGAACTTCTTTGGAAACTCATTTACTGCTCCTCAAGAGAGTAAACATATTTGAGTTACTGAATAAACCAACAATTCCAATCTTAGGTACACAAGATCATTGAAAACATGTGTGAACACAAAAATCTTGTATTTGAATATTTACAGCAGCAGTATTCACAAAGTTAAAAAGTGGTAACAACCCTAATGCCCATTAATTAATAAAATTATAAATAAATGTGTTAACAAGCATACAATGGAATATCACTTAGCCATAAAAAGAAAGGAACTACAGAACCATAATTTAACACAGATGGAATTCATCCTACTTGGACTGTATTGAACTTCTTTGATGTATAAACTGTTATTTATTTATTTTATCAAATTTGGACACTTTTGATGAAGATTTCTGTTGACTTAAAAAAGAAACTGAGGCCAGATACTTATAGCAAGAATTTATTGAGACAATATGATGATTACAACTTGGAGACACATAGAACAAGTCACCCTGAAAAATGTATTCTGAAAAGGGAAAGCAGAGCCTAATGTTTTATAATCAAAAAAAAAGAAGGGTAAAAAGAGAGAGAGAAAAAGACAACCCACCTAATTATATCATCGGGTTTTCTGTTAGTTGTACATAACAGATTTGGTTTTGTTACTAGGTTACATCTTACATGAGGAGATCTAAGGTAAAAAGTAATAAGAAGTATTCTAGGTTATTTCATGGCTTTCTAGAGCCATTATGGCTGCTTCTAAGTAAAATGGTTTTATGATAACGTTTTCCAGTTCGAGAAATCACACAAGCCAGAAATCACAGTGGATGTGATTACTGACTTATCCCAGATCTCTGAAGTCACTATGACTTAACTAACCTGGTCTGAGAAGATTCTTTTGATTATCATTTCTTCAAATATTTTTCTTCCATTTTCTCTTTCTTTGTCACACGGATACCGATTATACCTGTGTCAGTTCATACAATAATGATGTCACAGGTCTATGATGCTTTGTTCATTTTTCTTTATTCTTTTTTGTTTATTTTCGGGGTGTTTTCAAGTTTGCTGATTCTTTTTCTGCCTGCCCAAATCTGTTGTTGATCCATTGTATTAATTTATCTTATTGTTTATTATGCTTATTAATGTAAAAATTTCTATTGGTTCTTTTTAATAATTTATGTATCTTTATGAATATTATCTTCTTGGTGAGATATCATTTTCATATTTTCTTTTAATGCTTTAGAAATAGTGTCCTGTAGTTCACTGAAGTTATCCAAAATCTGTGCGTATTCAGGGACCATTTTAATGAACTGATTTTTGCCCAGTGTACTTTTTTTTTACTTTTATATTTCTCATTTTTTTATTAACTGGATATTTTAAATTATTAATTGTGGCAACTCTGGAAATTAGGTTATTCAGCCGTGCCGAGGGTTTATTTCTCTCTGCCCTGATGTTTTTGTTGCAGTTACTGTTTGTTTGTGTAGTTACTTTCATGAACTAATTCTAAAAAGTTAATATTTGTTATGTACAAAATCTGAAGTCTCTGCTACATCAAAGAAAATCCTGGGATCTGATGGGTTCACTGTTAAATTCTACTGAATATTGAAAGAACTAATAACAATTACCTTCAAATTATTCCAAAAAACTGAAGGGAAGAGAATTCTCCCAGACTCATTTTTTAAGGCCAGCATATACTCTGATACCAATACCAAAACGAGAGAAAGACAAAACATAAATAAAGATAACTACAGGCCAATATCCCTGATAAACACAGATGCCTGATGGGTTCACTGTTAAATTCTACTAAATATTGAAAGAACTAATAACAATTACCTTCAAATTATTCCAAAAAAACTGAAGGGAAGAGAATTCTCCCAGACTCATTTTTTGAGGCCAGCATATGCTCTGATACCAATACCAAAATGAGAGAAAGACAAAACATAAATAAAGATAACTACAGGCCAATATCCCTGATAAACACAGATGCAAAAATCCTTAACTAGTTAGACAAGTTGGACAGCATGTTAAAAAGAGGATGTACCATGACCAAACGGGACTTATTCCAAGGATATAAGGATGGCTCAATATATGCAAACCAATAAATGTGATACATCACACTAACAGAATCAAGGGGAAAAAAAACTTACGATAATTTTAATACTTGCAGAAAAAAAAAACATTTGATAAAATCTAACACCCTTTCTAATATTAAAAAAGAAAACCTTAACAAGTTAGGTACAGAAAGGACATTAATACAATAAATGTCATAAATAATAAACCAACAGCTAACATACTAGTTGATGAAAAAGTTGAAAGTGTTTCCTCTAAGATTTGGAAAGAGGGATGCCCACATTCTCTTCATTCAACATTGTACTTGAAGTCCTAGCCAGAACAATTAGGGAATAGAAAGAAACAGTGGACATTCAAATTGGAAAGGAGAAAGTCAAATTATTCCTGTGTGCTGATGACATAATCTTTTACACAGAAAACCTAGAGACTTCATCAAAAACTAATAGAACTAATAAACCAATTCAGAAAAGTTGTAGGATACAAAATCAATATATAATTTACTTATTTTTAATGCCTTAGTCTAGCTCAAATATTCTTTTAATTATGTTGCTGTCCAGTGTTGTCACATATTTTTTCCTTTATTATAACACAGATTTATATTGAAGGAGTTAGATACATTTGTTTATCATATTTAGGGGTCTGTATTAGTCTGTTTCTGTTGCTTACAACAGAACACTTGAAACTGGGCAACTTATAAATGTCAAGTTTATTTCTTACAGTTTCGGAGGCTGGAAAGTTCAAAGTTCAGGGCACCCATCTGATGAGGGCCTTTTCTTGGTGGTGACTTTCTTTAGCAGTGCAGGGTATCATATGGTGAGTGGGCTGAGCAAGAGAAAGCTAATCTCTGTGCTCGCTCTCCTTTTAAAGCCACCGGAACCATGCCCATTACCATGCATCAAACTCTCAACTTATTGCTTCATGAATGAACCAATCCATTGACTAGGATAAGGTCCTCACAATCTAACCACTTCTTAAATGCCACCACCTTTCAATTACCATAATACTATTTCCCACCCTCTTAATACTGTTGCAGTGTAGATTAAGTTTTCAATATATGAAGCTTTGGGGGACATACTTAACCCATAGCAAGGTCATTAATATGTACCATGCACTGTCTGTCAGGATACAGAGATAAAAGCCAAACTTTTACTAAAAACAATGAAATGGAGAAAAAAATAAAACATTTAATAGGTTATTTCAGTAGATCATGTAAAATAAAAAAAATAAAAAGTAACTCAGACTTAAAGTTTAGAAATATGAATTTGAAAGGAGTAACTACATAAAAACATTTTTTGTTGGGATTTTGAGAATGGATATGCTATAAATTAGCCATATTGAAAAATGGTGTGAGGGGAATTGTGGGAAGACGATAGACTACAGGAACCAAGGACCTGCTTCTCCCATAGGAGAAGACCAAAACAGGCTAACGGCCATAATCACAGCGCTTGCCAATGACATTTTGGGCCTGAGGACCCTCACCCACATTTCTGCAGTAAGCTAGCTTCGGCCTTGCCCCCTGCCACTGCTTCCTGCAGCATGGTGTCTGTTGCTGCCACCACTGGCTGCCATACACAATGCCACTGCTGCACCAGTCAGACCAGCAGTGCGTCGGACTCCCCATACATGGGACTGCAGGCAGCAGTGGGACTCCTACCACTGCCACTGCCAGTACCCTTCACACCAACTTTGTAGCATCAGCCAGACTGGCCAAGTGTGGGATGCCCCAACCCATGCCACTGAACCAGCCAGCCCAGCCATGCATGGAACCCCTCCCCATGCTGACAAACTAGCCAGCCTGGCCACAGATGGGACCATCCACCATTGCCACCTGAAGTGTGGTTTCCACCATTCCTGTTGGCAACAGCCATCCACATCACCGCTGCCATGCCAGCCAGACCAGACATGCATGGGACTCCCTGCAGATTCTGAAACACTAGCCTGCCTGGCCACAGAATCCCATCTCCTGTTGACCCCTGCAGTGCAGTCCCTGCCCCTGCCACCACCAGCCATCATCCACATGGCCAACACTGCACCAGTCAGACCAGCCAGGCACAAGAACCACTGCTGCCACCATACATTGGCATAAAGAGAGTCACAAGCAGAGCAAATGAAACGAGGTGAGTACAGAGCCACGTCCCAGTGGCCCAACCCACAGGGAGAATTCATGACACCTGTGGTCATGTACCCAGGGATGAGAGCTACGTGCACAGTGCACATTGCTGCCTTAACCCAAGGAGAGACCTTGGAGAAAATGGAAACCCAGGATAGCCATACAGTGTACAGAAGAATATTCCCAGGCACCACCATCTCATCCCCCATTCCCCCAACTCAGGGAAGCAAGGATCCAGGAGGAGCCTTTGCCTGCTGGAACAAGGAAAGAAAAACTCCACCTGGCATCACCCATTGAAGCTGAGGAAATCCAGTATAAGCCAGTACACCTATCAGGGTCATGGGAAACTATCCAGAGAGCAAACAAGCCTTCCCAGGGCCATGAACCTCAGCCAAAGAGTGTCAAGGCACCTAGACACTCTGCCCAAGAACTCAAGATGGAAACCACAAATAGTCAAAGCAATATTGAGCAAAAACATAAATTAAAGCCAGAGGTATAACACTACCTGACATCAAATTATACTGCAAAGCTATTGTAATCAAAACAGCATGGTACTGACATAAAAACAGACACCCAGAACAATGGAACAGAACTGAGAATCCAGAAATCAATTCATATACTTACAGCCAAATGATCTTTGACAAAGGCAACAAGAATACCCACTGGGGAAAAGACTGTCTCTTCAATTAATGTTGGGAAAACCAGACATCCACATGTAGAAGAATGAAACTAGACACCACATACCAAAACCCACCCTAAATGGATTAAAGACTTACATATAAGATTAGAAACTATAAAACTTCTGCAAGAAAAAATGGGGGAGAGAATTTAGGATGTAGCACTGTGCAAAGACTTAATGAACGAGACTCCAAAGCTACAGTCAACAAAAGGAAAAAAAAATAAACAAATGGGATTATTTCAAACTAAAAAGCTTCTGCACAGCAATAGAAACAATAAGCAGAGTGAAAAGACATCCTACTGAATAGGAGAATATATTCGCAAACTATACATCTGACAAGGAATTAATTAAAAAATGAGCTAAAGAGCTGAATCGGCATTTCTCAAAAGAAGATATACAAACAGCCCAATAAACACATGAAAAAGTGCTCAACATCACCAAGCATCAGGGAAATGCAATTGAAAACCACACTGAAATATCATCTCACCACAGTTAGATGGGATATTTTCAAAAAGGCAGAGAATAACAAATGCTGGTGAGGATGCAGAGAAAGAACACTCCTACACTGTTGGGATTGTAAATTAGTGCAGCCTTTATGGAGAACAGTATGGAGGTTCCTCAAACAACCACAGATAGACTGATCCAACAATCCCCCTCCTTGGTATACACCCAAAGGAATGGAAATCATGTTGAAGGGATACCTGCATTCCCATGTTCACTGCAGTTATCTTTACAATATCCAAGATAGGGAACCAACCTAAATGTCCATCATTGGATGACTGGATAAGGAAAATGTGGTACATATACTCAATGAATACTACTCTGCCATAAAAAGAATGAAATTCTGCCATTTTCAGCAACATGGATGAGCTTAGATAAAATCATGTTACATGAAATAAGCCAGGAACAGAAAGAGAAATACCACATGTCCTCTCTCATAAGCGGGAGCTATAAAAATAAAGAAAGAAAAAAAAATAAAGAAAAATACAACAATCACAATAATATATTGAACTTTCAAAAGGAGAGAACAAAACTAAAGCCCCCAGAGATGGGAAATTGGATGAGTGAGAAATTGGTAAAGGATCACTTAGAATGATGATATTGTGTAATGATGATTATACCAGTTTTCATGATTTGATCACAGTGTGTTGTGCCCAGATATTGATATTCAAATCAGTACCCCACAAATATGTATCAGTTATGCTTCAATAAAAACACATAGACAAAAAAAATGGTGTGCAAGTATGTGTTTATTTGTATGCATGTGTTTGTGAGTGTTTATAAGCATAAGTATGCCTAGGTTAGGGTTAATGCAGCATAATAAACACAATGTTTACGAAAATGTTATTTAGAAAATACTCAGTAGTCTATGGTTGGATACCTAAGAAAATTAGGTTATCTCAAGAGAAGTATACACATTTCAGATCATAATTTTAAAAATACATCTATAAAGAAACAAGTTCATAAATATATAAACATTTTAATATGTGAAGAAAAGACATGGTCATATCTCTGAGCACTACTGAAGCCCCAGGTAACACTACAGGTGCTTGATTAACGGTTCTATTTTTCTTGCTGTTTGAGTCATTTCTCTTCCACAGGATGACCTCTGTTTTCAGACTTGTTTGGTGTTATAATTTCATTAGAAAGAAGTTGTCCCCAATTTGTTCTTTCCTGTTCAGGTATGACCCTTGCTGATACAGTTTGGAGACCTAATTCCTGCACAGCAATGGATGGGTTGAAGGTCAAACATGGTAAGCATGACAATATTCCTTGTGTTGCAGTTACAATTTATGTCAAGGTGAGAAAGCAAGGGTCAAAGCAGAGGTGGACCCAGGAATTTCAATAGAAAAGCTATATTTAGCTGCCTGAATTAACAATATTCCTTGTGTTGCAGTTACAATTTATGTCAAGGTGAGAGAGCAATGGTCAAAGCAGAGGTGGACCCAGGAATTTCAATAGAAAAGCTATATTTAGCTGCCTGAATTACTAGTGTTATAAGGAATAGGTAAATTTTATTCAGGTGGCACAGAAGTAAATCTGACATATATGTTTTGCATTATTAGAATTTAATTTTAATATATTTATTTTGATGTATTTCTGAAAAAAAAGCAGACAGAAAAGAGATATTCTTGTATTGAAAAATCTGTTTTAACTTAAAACCAGTTTTTGTATGATTAACACATTAGAATTTAATTTTAATATATTTATATTGATGTATTTCTGAAAAAAAAGCAGACAGAAAGGAGATATTCTTGTATTGAAAAATCTGTTTTAACTTAAAACCAGTTTTTGTATGATTAACACATAAGAAGTTATGTATATTGGAATACATTAAGTGTATATATATATATATATACATACACATACAGTTTTGGTAATTTTTAAGGTATTTAACACTGTACTAGGACAGGAGGTTATTTAATGTGTTAAAATAAGTTTAAGTTTGTTTTGTAAATGAAATATTAATCAGTAATGGTGAGGTGATTTTTTTAGACTGCTTATTATGTATTTGTTATACAAAAATTTAGCTTAAATTAACAAGTCAGGAATAACCAAAGGATATAAAATAAAGGTAATATAAAATAAAAAGACAATATACTTTTATAATTTTTTTTTCACTGGAAAGGCATTTTTAATTTATTGTAATCACTTCCTATTTAATGTGCCAATTTACAAATACATGATAGTTTGAAGGGTGGAGGTAAAAAGATTTAATTGATTACATTATCCACTTAAAAATAATGTATTTGCCTTATAATAACATTTAAATATTTAAAGGCCTATGTATCTCTCATTTTTTATTTTATTAAATCTAATATTTGAAAAAAAAATTTGTATAATGGTGAACGTAATTCTCTTTTAAATGTTTGCTCAAACTTTCTTGTAAAACTGACTTGAACATGGTACATCATTTATAGATATTTTTGGCTTGTTTCTTTAAAACTTGTTTGATTATTCGTAGTATTTTTTTTTCTTTTTCAATGAACATTGGATGTTAAAATTTTCTAGAAATGTTTCAAAATGCTTTTTTTCAAAATATTAAGATTAAAAAGTTTTATTACGTTCTGTTACTTTTATTGTCTACTTCGTCTACCCTTATAGACATTATTTTCTAATTTTACTAATGTGCCACTCCTTTAAGAAGTATGAATGATTATGTTTTTTGCCCTTTTCCCAAAAGTATTTGATATATCTACTTATTAATCATTTCAAAAATATATTAAATACCTCATATGTTTGGGACTATTCTTTGTTCTGGAGATGTAGCAATGAACAACAACAAAAATGTGTCCTCAGCCACATAAAAAATAAAAATGCAGGTCATATGGAGATAATTTGTATAAAGAAAAGTAGTAAAAATAGGGAGCAAATGGTTAAAATATTAGAGTTGTCTGAGCTCTCTAATGAAATAGCAACAAAGAAAAAACCTAAAAGAAGTGAGGAATTAATCCAGACAGATTGTCTGAAAGAAGACTATTCCAGGTAAAGGAAAAAAATAAAAGTAAAAATGTTCTGAGGTAGAATAAACTTTTTTATGTTTTTTAAAAAAATATTTGTCATAATTCTCCAGTAAGATATAGGTGAAAAAAAATTATGATAAGAGTATTTATTTATTATCAGTCCATGTTTTCAGAATTCTTCTCATATACTTAACTGTAATGTCCTATCACTATTAATATCATAACACGGTCCTATATAGCTTAATGAAGGGGATGTGCTCTGAGAAATGCATTGTTAGGCGNAATAAATAAATAAATAAAAAGAAGAAAGGAGGGAAGAGAGAGAGAGAAGAAAGCAAAAGCAAGAAAGAGAAAGAAAGAAGGAACAAACGCAATAATGCAATGAACTTTCAGAAGTAGAGAATAGAACTGTGGTTACTAGAGGCAGGAAATTGGGGGGAGGGGATAGCGAGAAATTGGTTAATGGACATAAAACATCTAGTTAGGAAAAATAAGTTCTGTTGATGTATAGTTGAGCTAGAGAGCTGTAATGAATATTAACTTAGTGCATATTATCAAATGGCTGGAAGAGTGGAGATTGAATGTCCTCCAAACAAAGTGATTACCTTTTTAAATTAGGAATATGTTAATTATCCTGATTTGATCATCACACATTGAACACAGGTATTGATATTAAACTCTTTATCCCACAAATATGTATAATCAATTATGTTTAAAGAAAAATAAAAGAAAGAAAAAAAGATTTAAC
>NW_007732851.1:0-243 GCF_000696425.1 Galeopterus variegatus | reverse complement strand
GGTTGCGATCCGTTGCCGGTCACGAAAAAAGACAAAAAGGAAAAAAAAAAAAAAAAGAATCCCACCCTAGAGAGACCCTGCCAGGTTAGAGTTTGGGGTTTGGGGTTACAGTCCTAGGAAAATTAAGGATAATATAAAAGGTTATACCTATGGAGGAACTCATGAAATGTGGTTCAAAAATTAAGGTTTGGTTAAAAGAGTACTCAATTTATTCCTTCTCTGTTTTTTTGTGTTAGTGTTGTC
>NW_007732850.1:116445-123356 GCF_000696425.1 Galeopterus variegatus | reverse complement strand
CTAGGAAACAGCTCTTCAGGACCTTTGCTATAGCTGAGCTACATCCCTTCTTTGTTTCAGGATGTTGATCTCAATCACTATCGCATTGGGAAAATCGAAGGGTTTGAAGTGCTGAAGAAAGTGAAGGTGAGAGGGACTCTGTCCTTTCCCATGAGGTGACTCTGCAACACTCAGTAGCTGTGGATAAACCCACAGCCAAGAGACCTGTGCTGCCATGGTCCATGTTCCCATCCCGTGGAAGGTGCTGGCCTATATCTAGACCTCATCAAAGATCTGTCTTTGTTCTGATCATGGCAGATGTTATGAAGCAGTCAAGGAGCGTGGGTGGCAGCCCTCCTGGAGCTGGCTTGCCTGAGCTCAGGCAGATAGAGATGCAGCCTTCAATTAAACACTCACCAAATGTTATAACCCTTAACTCGGTTCAGTTAAATTTGTCCCTCAAAACTGAGCCCACTGAGTGTTCTTTCATTCTGCCAGGAAATGGCATCACTCCCAACCGCAGACTGATCACCCCCCACCACCCCTAGTAGGCCTGCTGGGCATGGGGCCTGCCTCCAGCGGCGTGACCTCGGGTGGGTGGGGTAGGGCCAGCTCAGCACCTTTGCCCACCTGCCTCTCTAAGTTTGGCATCTTCGGGAAAACGGGAGAATGAAGACACATCCTGCCACAAGGAGGGCTTGTCACGTGTCCTCCGGTGTCACAGCTGACACTTTCTGTGGCCTTTCTGCTGCCTTTATCAATCCTTTTCTTGTCCCCCAGACTCTGTGCCTCCGTCAAAATTTAATTAAATGCATTGAGAACCTGGAGGAGCTACAGAGTCTTCGAGAGCTGGATCTTTATGACAACCAGATCAAGAAGATTGAGAATCTGGAGGCGCTGACAGAGTTGGAGTGAGTCATGAGACCCAGAGAAGACTGGGATAGGTAGGGGAGGGGGGTGGGGGGCGTCCAGTCTTCCCAGAACCAACCCCGGCTCTTGGCCCTTAGAAGGCCACCTCTGCCGCGGGGTCCTGCCCCACACCTGGCTCCCAGGTCTCTGTCTGCCTGTGTTTGGGGCTCCAGAGGGCATGTCAGCTTCATGCGTATCATTGTGTGTTGGACAGTCTTGACTTGCGAAGTTAACCTTTGATTGGAAGTGGGGACTTGTAGCAAGTGTCCATTCAAGGATAATGTCGAAATCAGGGAGAGGGGAAAGTTAACCTGAAATTTCCTTTTTTTGCCCTTTGAATACGTTTTTTTTTTTTTTAATCAAGGAATGAATGATGTTTCTAATTTAAGGAATCAGGTCCTAAGTATAACTTTACCCAGACTTCTGCCCTTTGTTGTGTGTTCATTTTAGTTTTGTTTGCAATTCAGCGTTAACGGGGTCCCTTCTGTGTGCAGAGCCTGGGAAGTTAGTTAAATTCTGAGATATGTGCAACCTGTGCTCATTTAAAAAAATGTATTTTGCTTGTTCCCAGGATTCTAGATATTTCTTTTAATCTTCTGAGAAACATTGAAGGAATTGACAAGTTGACGCAACTGAAAAAACTCTTCTTGGTCAACAATAAAATCAGTAAAATTGAGAACATAAGCAACTTACATCAACTGCAGATGCTAGAGCTGGGATCTAATCGCATCCGGGTAGGTGCAGACGGCACTAACTAGCGTCCACTCAGGGAGAGACATGTAGACTGAACAGTGATGCGCGGAGGATGTGTGGTTGGCTTTATTTTTTTTATGGTGCTATGATTTTTTTTTCAGGAACAGGGAAATTATTTTTTTAAGAAAAATGCTAACAGGAAGTCAGTTAGAATATGCGCCCAAACTGAGGGGCCGAGCCTTTTCTCTGCACATAGATTTTAGTCGCCTCCATCATGATCCTAACCCAGGCCATGGTCAGTCACTAACGGGAGGGAAACTGAAGTCAAGCCAGTAAACAGTTATTAAGCCACCTGCTATTCACAAGGCACCATGAGGAGACCAGACGAGACGGCATGTACCACCTGTGGTGGCTCACGGTTGAGTAGAGGAACACACGATCAGCAAAGAGAAGCAATGAGGGAAGGTTTGGAAACTGGGCAAGAGGGGCAGAGAGCCACGGAATGAGGCACTTGCCCCAGGAATCCCAAGTGAGCATTTTAAAGACCTGGGGTCAGAGCTTCCAGCGTCTGTCTTCTGTAGAGAGCGAGGCTCTTGGGGCACTTTAATGTGCATTATGTAGAATAACATAATAACTTGTCAGCTCAGAAGTTTAGAACTGGAAGGGACTTTAGAAATCTGCTAACCCCTGGGCTCTCAAACTGTGTTCCCCAGAATTGCAGAGCTTTGCAAACATGAGCGTTGGGAGCAAGCCCAAGAGGCAGGGCCTCAGGCCCTCCTGCATTTTTCTGTTTTTTCATACTGTACTCTCAAGTAAGATTTCACTGGGAGATTTTCATAGCAGATAAGTAACATGCCCATCATCACAGAGCTAAAATCCAATGGGCCGGCCCGGTGGCGCACTCGGTAGAGTGCGGCGCTTGGGAGCGCGGTGGCACTCCCACCGAGGGTTCAGATCCCATATAGAGACCGGTCCGCTCACTGGTTGAGCGCGGTGCGGGCGCGACACCGAGGGTTGCGATCCCGTGCCAGTCACGAAAGACAAAAAGGATAAATAAATAAATAAATAAATAAATAAAAATAAAATCCAGGTAGCTTTGTCTCCTGGTCCAGGCATCTCCTTTACCTGGTGTAGCTCATTGGCTATGCAGTACTAACTACTATTCTGTCGTCTTCACAGGCGATTGAAAATATTGACACATTAACCAGTCTGGAGAGTTTGTTTTTGGGAAAAAACAAGATTACTAAACTTCAGAACCTGGATGCACTTACCAACCTGACAGTCCTCAGTATGCAGGTATCACTACTCCTGAGCTTCCCACTCCCCCAAACCCCAACAGGGCCAGAGCTGCTAAACACAGCCATGGTTTTTATCTTTTACTACATCATGATCAGCACTTCGTTTCATTGTCAGTAAGTGACTGAAACATTAGATTAAACAGACTTCATACACACACACACACACCAAACTAAAATTTTATTCTTTAGGGGTCATGTTCCTTACCCAGTACCAGTCCTAGGTGGTTTTTTGTCATAAGGGACTTGTTCAGAAGGTTGAGCTTGAGAGGGGGTATAGCTCAGTGGTAGAGCATTTGACTGCAGAAGGTTGAGCTTGTCCTGAATCCTCCTGCACCGTCTGGCTCAATGACAGGAGCACCTCCTCCGTCCCCTCACAGAGAGCAGAAGCCCCACTGGGCCTCCGTGCCTGGGACAGGTGCACGCCAGAGTGCGCTGAGGCTCCTGCTTACCTTTTCTGTCAGAAGCAGCTTAGTGGAACCACAGTTGCCAGTTATAAAGCAGATGTTCTCTAAAAAAGTTCTTAAGGTCTAATATGAGTTGTAATATATACTAAAAGAAATGGTAACTGATTTATTTTAATATTCAGTAATTTTGACATTTTGAAATTATTAAATTAATTCAGGTAAACATCCCCAAGTACATCTAAAAAAAAATGAGTTCTTTACATAAAAAACTTTTAACTCCCATGCATGACTTTTAGTCCAGTACAACAGACTGAAGATTTTGATCCTCTTTGTCTCTACACAAGTCCCATTCTAGCATATTTTAAATTAGATGCTTAAAGAATTCTTCAAGATAATAAGAAACCTCATTTTTTAGGAGCTATTTTATTTCTCACCCTCTGTGTTGTTCTGATGGCTGTCGGCTCTCCCTCTTGCAGAGCAACCGGCTGACCAAGATTGAGGGTCTACAGAGCCTGGTGAACCTGCGGGAGCTGTACCTCAGCCACAACGGCATCGAGGTCATCGAGGGCCTGGAGAACAATGTAAGACGTCCGTCGGTCTGTCCTGAGGGTATGGGCGGAGGGGCGTCAGGGCAGGCAGCAGGGTGCCAGGGCAGGCAGCTGGCTGGCCAGCACACACTTACCTCCAGGGCTGGTCTTGGGTAGACTCACTGCCTGGAGAGGTTTATTATAGAGATCTCTCCATCCTGATAACTGCGGGACTTCTCCTTATCTGGAAAAGGGCACGAGATGTGTGCTAGTTGGCCCTCTGCCCCCACGTGTGTGTTGAAGGGCTGACACTTAGCGCTATGGCCATGTGTGGGATTTTAGCTCAGGTGTCCACAGGTCCCCTCACAGGGGCAGCATTCACTGCATGTCCACTGTGCGATGTAGGCATTTGGGAAGATTTGAAAAAAGCAAACGCTACCTGCTCATAAACGCCCCTGTACTACAAAGGGTAGCCGTCCGTCCCCCTGCCCCTCCTGGCCACTGAACTTCCTGCCCCACCTCCAGCTGCCTCAGCCCCCACTTCCCAGCCCTCAGGGCCACAGGGCCAGCTGGCTCTGCTCTCCACTGGCCCCTCCTCCCCTGGGGGCGCAGGCTCCCCACCCTCCCCAGCTCTCCTTGCTGACGCGCACGAGAGACGCGTGCCCACAGAGGTTCCTGCCCTCCTCAGCTGCCTCCACTTCAGCCTGCTTTTCCTCAGTACAGTATTCAAGACAAATAAAAGACTTTTTCTCTCTCAGTTTTACTGGGTTTTTTCTGTTTTGTTTAATGTAACCAGACTGGTCATTTTTTGTTATTGTGAACACAGTGTTTCCATCTCATTTAAGGCTCCTTTGGCCTTTGTACCTCAGCTCCAGGCCTAGTTGCCATTATTAATGTTGTTTTGGAGGAAAAATCACGTTCTGAATTTCATTTCATCAACATGTACGTAAATGTTTAGAACAATTAGAGTTTGCCTGTGGAAAGTTGGTCACCGTCCTCCAACTGTGTGGTCAAAGTAAGAACCAGCGTGTAAAGCAGGTTTTCGCGTGTGCGGTGCAGGGTAATGAGTTGAGGTGTTCCTGAGAGGTGGGACAGTGGCTGGCGAGAGTGCAGGGACTGTGGACAGAAGGCCCTGGTGTGCACAGCAGGAGCGCCTGAGGAGTCCAGGCTTGTGGGGACACTGGGCCCCTTGCAGCTCCCCAGCCTCCTCATACAAGGTCCACACTGTGGGTCACTGGGAGATGGGCATGTCTGCAGCAAGTCCCCAGGCGAACAGGAAAGAAGCGATAATTCAGAATTTTGTCAGCGGGAGTGCTACACCATGGTCTTGGTTAGGCATCAGGTCATTCCTGGACCTCTGAAACATCAGAAAAAAAACAGTGGCTGCGTTAGAGGTAATTATGCGGCTGCAGTATTCATCATGATCGAGTGTGACCATCTTTTCTCTGGGATCTTTTCAGCTAGAGATCAAATACTCACCTGTATTTTCTTCTAAGTTTTATCTCTTAATTTATCTGGAATTTATTGTTGTGGTGGGAGGTAAGTAAATAAATGTACCTTTTTCCTAAATGGCAAATGCACTGTCCCTACAGCACTTATCAATCGACCCCTGTCACTGACATCTCGTGACACCTGTCTTGTTCTGGAGCTGCGCTGCAATAATCTGGGCTCTTTCTTCCCATTGGTCTGGAGTGTGCTTGACCAGTCTGTGACTGGCAGTTACTGTGGCATTGTGGGTTTTGTAACCTCTGGGTGCCTGCTCTTCCCACCTTGTCCCCTTCTTTTTTTTTTTTTTTTTTTTTTTTTTTTAATACTTACTGGTTTGCTTTTGGATGATCTTTTAAAACTTCGTCTGGCTCCCCATCCGCCAAAAAACCATGAAATGGTGTTGAGTGTATGACATGTAAGTGCAATTCCCTGAGCTCAGAGTTAGGGTCCAGTTCTGCAGCCAGAGCCTGCTACTAGCTCCCTGCCCCTAGTGCTGAGCCTTTGTGCTTGGGTTTCACGAGGTTCAAGTCCTACTGTGTGTTAGAGACCACTTTTGTCTCACCAGTTTCTGGGCTCACACACGCGATGTCCTCAAGCACCACAGAACGGGTGCGGGTGCTGGAGAGAGCTGCCCTCTGGGGGCCTGGCTGCCACGCTTCTGAAAAGTTCTCCCAAGGCCCTTTGTGCTCTGAAACCCCCTGAACTCCCAGTGCGTTATAGAGCTCGGCACTCTGAGCAGACCTGAGCACCAAGATAAGACGGTTTGAAGGCACTGCCTCAGCTGCGTGCCAGTGCCCAAGCTCGCACGAGACATATCATGGTGACTGCATAGTGTGCTGGAGAGTGGCGGGTCTTGTGCCTGTGCACATCTGTGACTTGGCCAGCACTTGCAGCACAGGTGCCAGGTGCTGGTGTGATGCTGGGTGGCATGGCCGGGCCCTCAAGGAGCTCAAAGGCCATGGCCATAGTACCTTTGAGTCAACAGAGCTGCTGGCTGATGCTTCTATGTGTGTTTGTGAGTTTTGTTTTTATTTTATTGAGACATTTTTTAACTTTCTCTTAAAATGTGGGAGGATTTGGAATCAGTATATCAGGAATGCAGTAAAAAATAGAAGAAGAGAACCCTCAGTCAGAATGGGGGGTTGGGGGGGTAGTGAGGGCAGAGGGAAGGGAACGTGCTTTTGCCAGAGGCTCTCAGCCAGCTTGTAAATGTTTTCCTTTTGATTATAGAAAAACTTGCCAATTGGTTAGTATTAGACACTGTAGCAAGCAGAGAAGCTTTAACAGACTTAATCTTCACCACAAAATGGCTCTTCTGTAGATCTTGAAACTCTGTAAACTTTAAAAAAATTATTGCCCAGTCTTAGCTGTTGTGTACTAAAAAGTGAGTGTCTAGTTTGCATTTTTAGAGCAGAAGATCATGAACACACATGCTGTCTCCTGGCGGAAGCACGCACTTCCCACAGCCTGGGACACTGTCCTCAGGTACTGGGTATCTGCTCCCTTCCTGCTTTGGTCATTTGTGAGCTCCAGGGGGCCAGAGACCCGGTCTCCCTCCACTCCCAAGCTTTCCTTCCTCTGCACCCTTGCCCCTGGTGGCCTCTTCCTAGACC
>NW_007732850.1:111805-115564 GCF_000696425.1 Galeopterus variegatus | reverse complement strand
GGCACCAGAGCATGTCTGGGAAGAGCAAAACCAGAATTTGGTGGGTGGTGAAGGTGTCCTAGGCCAGGGGGAGACAAGTGAGACTCCATGAGCCCAGGTGGGTCTAGGTGCAGCCCACCCCTGCAGGAAAGTGTGGCTGGTGATAGGCTGGTTGGATCAGAGCACAGAGAGTTGGCGCCAAAGAAGCCAGGGAACCACAAAGAGAAACCAAACAACAGGAATAAGGAGTCCAGAGACAGAGGAACTGGGTAACAGGGAAAGGACACCAGGCAGAAAATTGAGGAAGCAGTCTTGGGAAACCAGCTGATACTGAAGCAATGTTTCTGAAATTTATGATTCCTTCTGCATGCCCTGCCAAGGGACAGAGCCTGAGGCAGAGTTTTGAGAACACACACAGGGGCCAGCTGGGCACCCCAGCTATCAAGGAGACAGGCAGGCTGGTGATCAATTGCCAGGGGCTGGATAGTATCTAACCCTGTAACAGAGAGGAATCTAGTTTCTTAGACAACCAGACAAATGCAATAAAAATAGCTAGAATTTGCACAGTGCTTTATGGTGTCCAGACTGCTTTCCATTCTTTTTTTTTTTTTTTTTTTTTTTTTTATAAAAGGATGACTGGTAAGGGGATCTTAACCCTTGACTTGGTGTTGTCAGCACCACGCTCAGCCAGTGAGCGAACCAGCCATCCCTATATGGGATCCGAACCCGGGGCCTTGGTGTTATCAGCACCGCACTCTCCCGAGTGAGCCACAGGCCGGCCATAGACTGCTTTCCATTCTGATCTAATAATTATCACTACAACCTTGTGAATAAGGTGATATTACCCCATTTTGTTTTGTTTTGTTATTTTTTAATTTTTTTTAGAAAAGATGACCAGTAAGGGGATCTTAACCCTTGACTTGGTGTTGTCAGCACCACACTCTCCCAAGTGAGCGAACCGGCCATCCCTATATAGGGATCCAAACTCTTGGCCTTGGTGCTAATAGCACCACACTCTCCCGAGTGAGCCACGGGCTGGCCCTGGTATTACTCTATTTTGAAGGTGAGGAATTGGATTCCAGGAAGGGAAGTTGCAAACTAGGAACTCTCAAACTCAGTTCTAATCTAATATCTAATTCTTTTTTTTTTTTTTTTCCTTTTTGTCTTTTTTCGTGACCGGCAACGGGATCGCAACCCTCGGTGTCGCGCCCGCACCGCGCTCAACCAGTGAGCGGACCGGTCTCTATATGGGATCCGAACCCTCGGCGGGAGTGCCGCCACACTCCCAAGCGCCGCACTCTACCGAGTACACCACCAGGCCGGCCCTAATATCTAATTCTAATATCACATTTTAGATGCACTCATCTAGTCCCTAAGGAAGTAATAGGAAACCAATCCTAATAAGTTTTTAATAACCCAAATACTATGTTTGTTGATTTTCTGTTTGTTCTACCAATTACTGAGGGGAGAATGTTGAAATCTTTCAGCTATAATTGTCGATTTATCTATTTCTCTTTTCAGTTCCATCAGTTATTGCTTCTCATACTTTGAAGGTCTGTTATCAGGTGCATACACATTTAGGATTATAATGACTTCCTGGAGAATTGATCCCTTTATCATTTGAAATCTTCCTCTCTATTGCTGTCCTGTTTATCCTTGTCCTAGAAATCTGCCTTGGCTGTTTTAATATAGCCACTTCATCTACTATCTTACGATTAGTTGTTCTCATGGAATCTTTCTCCATCCGTTTCTTCTTTTTTTTTTTTTTTGGCAGCTGGCCAGTACAAGGATCAGAACCTTTGATCCTGGTGTTATGAGCACCATGTCCTTCCAAGTAATCTATCCATTTATTCTTCACTCATGTCTTTGTAATTAAAATGTTTTTCTTGTAGATAATGTACAGTTAGATCTTACTTTTTTATCCAGCTTGACAATCTCTGCCTTTTAAATGAAGTGTTTAGACTGCTTACATTTAATGTAATTACATTTAACTGCATTTTGTGTAATGCTTGGGTTTAAGTCCACTGTCTTGCTATTCATTTTTTATTTGTCTTCTATTCTTTGTTCAAGATTCAAGGGGAAACCATGTGGATTGCTGGAACTTTCTTTCCTACATAGCTCACTCCTATCTAGAAATTTCAGCTGCTTCTGCCTCCCCGAATTGTAATCACCATGCCCATTCACTATGGTCACCAGGCTCTGCCTGGGTCCCCTTCCTCAGGGTCCAGAAAGTTCTTCCAGACAAAGGCCAAGGCGACCATAGAGCTCACCTCCTTTATTACATTTGTCACAGGAGTCACTGTCCTGCAGTGCCCATTGTCCAATGTATGATAACAATTGTTTCATGTATTTTGTCCTGTTTTTTAGTAGTTTATGACAAAGAGGCAAGTCCAGCACCAATTGGTCCATCATGGCTTGAAGCAGAAGTCCTGCTTATTCACTAAATAGTGTCTCTGTTCTGTCCCCACCCCACCACCTCCAGCTGTAGAACGTAAGCTTCATGAGGGCAGGGAATTTGTCTGTCTTATTTACTCTTTTCCCTCCCAATTTTTCTTATTGTGGTAAGATACACATAATATAAAACTTACCATCTTAACCATTTTTAAGCATACATTTCAATGGCATTAAATACATTCATAATGTTGTGCAGCCATCACCACATCTGTTTTCATTTCTCTTTCCATCTTATAAAAGTAAACCTCTGTACCCATTAAACAGTCTCCCACCCCAGCCCCTGGCAGCCACCATCCTACTTTCTGTCTCTACGATTGGACCATTATAAGCACTCCCTGTAAATGGGATCACACAGTATTTGTCTTTTTTTGTCTGGCTCATTTCATTCAGCATAACGCCCTCAGGTTTCATCAATGTTATAGATGTGTTGATTTCCTTCTGTTTCAGGGCTAAATAATATTCCATTGTATGTGTATGGTTTGTTCTCTCGTATCTCACCAGCACTTAGAATAGCCTGACATGTACTTGGTTGAAGGAAGGTTGGTCAATTGGGAGGAGGCCAACTGTAGATAACATTGAAAAACATGCTTACACACACATATCAGATGGAAGTTAATATCCTTATACTAAAACAGCTCATACAAAGGCGCCATTTGAAAACCAGGGATAGAACATGAATAGGCAATTCACAGAGGGAGAAGTAACAGTTGCTTATAAATACATAGAACATTTCCTATCTCATTGATTTTTTAAATACACTAAAACAATGGGATACCTGCTTTGCCTGTCAGGTTGGCAGAGACTTGTAGAAGGCAGTTGCAGCCATCTGCAACACAGCAGATGCTCATGACTACTGAAATGACCTGTTCAGTACATGTTTTCTTTTTTTAAAAGATAACTGGTAAGGGGATCTTAACCCCTGACTTGGTGTTGTCAGCAACATGCTCTCCCAAGTGAGCCACAGGCCAGCCTTAGTACATGTTTTCTGGGGCATTCAGAGCCTTGAAAACATTCACACACTTAGACACAATGTTTTCACATCTAAAATCTTAATAAAATGATGAGAAATGCAGATAAAGATTTATGTACAAAAGTATATAAATATCAGGATTCATTTTTTACAGTGGAAATAGCTTTGTTGTATTTTCTGGTGATAAAAGTATATCTGCTGGCCCATTAGCTCAGTTGGTTAGAGCACAGTGTTATAACACCACGGTCAAAGGTTCGGATCCCCATACCAGCCAGCCACCAAAAAAATTAAAAATAAATAGAAGTATATCTGTTCACTGTAAAAAAAAAAAAAAAAAAAAAAAAAAAAAAAAAATA
>NW_007732850.1:96358-111419 GCF_000696425.1 Galeopterus variegatus | reverse complement strand
GGCACACGGGGGTGTGGGCCGCTTTCGGGGACGAAAAAAAAAAAAAAAAAAAAAAAAAAAAAAAAAAAGATAATATGGATTCTTCCATGAATTTTTTGAAGACTCCTTGTAATCATGAGGAAAGTTAACAAAAGGCTTTGAAGACTGCATCATAATGACGGATGCTTAAAATGGTTAAAAGCACACATACTGTTACTGCTTTTGATCCAAGCTATTTCCTAAGGCAGTGAAATTAGCATGAAGGTATTTCCTTCTCTACTCTGAATGAGGGTTTGGCCACAGGTCCAAGATAATCTTGAAAGGAAGACAGAACACAGGCTTCAACCTCAGCCACCTTCAGCCCTCAGAAATCTCTAATCTTATAGCAGGTGCAGTAATTTGGGAGCAAATACTTGATGGACAACAAGAAGCAACTTTCTTTTCTTCAGAGATGTGATTGGTAAATATCCTAGGGCTTGCTTAGTTGGGAAGGATCTAGATAATTCCAGGATCAAAATTTCTCCCCCTTTTCCCATATTGACACATTCCAGAAAAGTGACTAAATCTTCCTGTACATCAATTTTCCTAAGTGAAAAATTAGGGGAAAAAAATTTAACCCATTTTATGGAACTGTTGCAAGCATGTTGCAAGAAAAGTACAACTACAGGTAATGTCTGTGAGGCACTTTACTCCTAGCTAATTGTCACATACACGCTTAAGACTTCCAACCCCGGGGAAACCTGCTTTACGGCCTCGAGGCCAATTCTACTGATTAGAATCTATTATCAGGGCATTAGTAAACGTCACATTTGGGGGACCTCATGAAATAAAAACATGAGGAAACCAGACTGTGTGTCTTCATACCGGAGCCTGAACTTTCAACAGGGTGGGGCTGAATTGGGAAGACGTACTTTCATACTTCTATTTTATTACATACACATTTTCTTTCTTTCCTTGGTCATGCATCAGAACAGTTTGTAGCTGGGGGTTTGGGGGATATTCTAGGTGTTTCTCATTTGACAGACCGAGCAGGTCCTGGAGCTGAGTGGTACCCGAGTTTTCTGACTCAGCCACCTACAGCCCTGCAGCCTCTCTGATGGTCCGCTCCCAATTCCACTACCCGGCAAACTAGTAGGTAAGAATTCTTCCTCGGACTTTGTTGAACTTTGCCTTTTTGTAGAAGGCACCCAGCTGGCCCAGGTCAGCTGTATGGAACAAATGCCACAGGGCTGAGCTCAGGACTCGGCCCTCAGTCTGTGGACTAAGGGGAGAAAGTGGGAAGTCAACCATTGTCTGCAGAGTCTCGCCATGTGCTCAGCAATTTCACATGGGAGTTCATCATCATCTTCACCATGGTCTTCTGAAAGAGGCATCTTATTCCCACCCATGACCAAGGAAAATGCAGGTGAGAAGTCTGACTTCTCCAGAGGGTGGTAGATCCAGGCTTGAAGCCCCAATTCCAAGGCTCCCATGCTGGCCACTCCCCTGAGACAGTGTTGGAGCAATCGTCATCCTGAGCAGATGACCAAGGCAGGGACTCAGTCTCAGGGAGAAACCAGGGACCAATTCCTGAAACTGGAGGATATGTCCAAGGCTCACTTGTAGGAACAAGGCAAAAACTCAGTTCAGAGGCCTGGGGTGCAAGAGAGCAGAGCTAACTGGAGCCGAGCCTGGGAACCACGGAACCCTCACTCCCCTTGCCCACAGTCCTGGGCCCACGACAGGTGCCAGGCCACCCCAGAGCTCCCTTTCTGTGAGCTCCAGCCCAGCTTCAGGTATTCACTGACTGATACTGCCTCAACTCTGCAATCTCACAGCCCTCCTGACTTCTCACAGACGTCTTATGCTGAGGCAACTGCCCTTTAAACTCCTTTAGCACAGAACAGCTGGTCCCTGTGCCCAGTTATTGAACCCCGGGAACCTAATGAGTATGCAGAGGTGCACGCAGGGCCGTCAGATCACCTGGGATTTAATCCTGTTGCCCTCCCATGCCAGCGGGTTACTAAACCTCTTTGTGCCTCAGTTTCCTCACCTGTATAGTGGAGGTAACAACAGGCAATAATAGTGCCCGTCTGATAGGGTTGTTTGCAGATTAAATGAGTTAGTCCACATTAAAGTGCTTAGAACAGTGCCTGGCACATAGGAGGTGCTTGGAAATGGACAGTTGTCTTTAATCTTTGCATGTATCTGTCACAGCACCGGGCAGAGCTCCCCTAAAGGGACCTCCCAAGGACTGTGTCCAGGCTGGGGACATGCTGTCTTCTGGACTTCTCTAAGAAAATTCTTCCTTGTGATCTGCCAAAATCCACCTCCCTGCAAGTCTCACTCATGGCTCCTGGCTCTGCCAGAAGGCAAACGCCAAAAAAACAGTCTCAAAAGAGACTGTAACGATAATGATAGAATTGGGCTGAGGACTTACAGTCTCCCTCGCAGCAGCTGTTCCCACAGCTCTTAGCCCAGAGCTAAGCACAGACCGAGGTCAAAGACCTTCGAGTTAAATTTGAAAACTGGCAAAGGCTCAGTTTTTCTCTGCTTCCTTTAGAAATGCATAAAGCACCTTCTCTCTTCATTCTTTTCAGACCAGAGCATACTGCTGGACAGGCATGAGACAGAGAAAGTCACTCCGCTTGCACAAAGGGGACAGTCACAAGGGTTGCAGAGCCTTGACCTCACCTCACTCACTACGTGCCGTGCAGCCTGTAACCTCTGGGCACGCAGGGAGTGTGCCTGGTGAGGCGGCCACGTGTGCCAGCCTCCTGTTTATGGAGCCTGTCCGGCGTCAGGTGTGGGAGCATGACCTGTGAGTCCCTTTCCTGACTTCTCTGGCATCATCCCTTGAAGCTGGTGCGTGGACTGTGACATAGGAGGAATGCACACATCTTTTTTTAGACAGATGTGACAACTTAGCTCTCTGAACATTTCAAGCACAAATCAGTGAAAACTTAGGGCGCCTGCGCCGGCTGCCTTAGGGCTGGGCGGGAGTGAACTTGCTCCCCAGCACTCAGGTATGACAGCTGTGGCATTATGTGTCTAAATCAAAGGTAGTTGGGCTTTGACCTCCTCCAGGGCAAGGTGGGCACTATTAGGGTAACTTTGTCCCTCCAACTGCTTATACAAGAGCCTGGAACAGAAGAAGGGGCCTCGTCTTTGGTGCAAGGCGGCCAGGGCCTCGGTTTCCCCAGCTTCTCGGGCTGAGCATTGCTGTGGTCTTGCAAGTCCCGTGGATCCAAGATCTTCTTGTGAGCTCTCCCAGGCCTTAGCCCCAGAGACCCTAGACACCCCGCACAAGTTCAAGCACTGTCAAGGTATCTGCAACCTCAACAAGGGTGTCCTTCCACACCCAGCACGTCCTCCCCAGACCCCTGCCCCAGGCTCACAGAAGCTTTGGGCCAAACTTGCCATCCATCACCTCAGGTGAGCCCCTCTCCTCACTAGGGGACAATCCAATTAATCTCCCTCTGGGGGGCCTAGAATAAGAAGGCTCAGACCCATCAAAATCGCTCCTGGGGGAGGGCACAGGACTGGGGTGAGGAAATGCTCCGTCCCTCCCTGATCCTCACTAGGGCAGGACCACAGCAAACAAATGCCCAGGGCACCAGCCAGGGCTTCTCCTTAGTCCTCACCCAGCCACTGCATTTTATGCAAGTAGTGAAGGCTGTGGAGATGCTCAGAAGCCCACGTGATTATTCTACTTCTGGCTTGCACGGACAGTCAAGACTACCCTGAGTCTAGCCTGCAGAAACCCCATGAAGTCAGCCACCCTGGGGGCAGCCCCCCGTAAGAATGCTAGGTGAGAGGTCAGGTCTGGTGACTGACAGGCAGGGGCAGCTCGGCTCGGTTCTTCACAGGTCAGAAGGAAGCACGTTTTTGACTTGGACACGTTTTGTTTCCTGAGTTGTAAATGTCAGCTAGTGCCTACACCATGTCCTCACTGCATGTCGGCCCTTCTTTCCCTGAAATCAGGTAACTGAAACAACTGGAGTCCCCCACAGCTCCTGATCAGCCCAGGGACCTCCACCTCTGGGGCGGCCCCCCTCAGCCCCTGGGGTGCAGAAGCACCACACCTCCCCTCTTACTTCTCCTGCACGTCTGTCCTGGGCCTTCCCTGGCTGCTCCTCCCTGCTTCCTGCGTGTGGATATGTCCAAAGGTCCTGACCTTGGGCCTCCTTCCCCAGTCATTGCCACTCCTAGTTTACCGAGTGCATGAACTCCCTCCTGAATCAGCAAGGGACACAATTCGTTGTGGGGGAGGCTGCCCGGGCACCCAGACCCTCTCTCCACCCTGGAGCTCGGCCTCCACCACCTTTCTGCCCACCTAGCCAAGGACCCCCGCCCAGCTACACGTTCACCAAGCCCCTCCTGAGTCCCCTCCCCCAGCCACCTTCTCCATTCCTGTTCCCAAGTCTCAGGAGGCTCCCGGGAGACACAGGACCCAGCCATCCCTTCCTCACAGGCTCAGGCTACTCTCACAGGTCAATCTTTTCATCCACCTCTCATTGTCTTCCTAGCAAACCCCCCAGCACCTACCATAGGAGGCCTTTTATTTGGCCTCCAGTACCTCTTTTCACCCTCCTCAGAAAACCACGCCTAGGACAGGGCAGCTGACCCCTGGCGTGGGCTCTGAGTCCTGCTGCGTCGTCTCAGCGACTGGCTGTGTCTACGGCTCTTCTTGCTTCTAGTGTCACGTGAAGATGATTGTCCCTTCCGCTCCCTCGAGGTTCTGCCCTCCACCTTCCCAGACCCTTTGCACAGTCTCAGTTCTACCACATCTTACCTGTGCGGCCTCAACCTTTCCGAGCCTCAGATTCCTCATCTGCAAAGTGGGGATGATCAGATCTGCCTTGTAGACCTGTAGTAGGAACAGGAATAATCATGCAAGCAGTGTCACACAGAGCCTTGGACAGAGACAGCGCTCAGTCCATGGAAGCTGGGATGACGACGACGACGATGATGATGAATCTGTCCCTAATAACCTGTGGTGCAACCCAGAAATTCCCCCCCAGTGACATAATGATATGGATTGAATTGTGTCCCCCAAGTTTTATGTATTAGAAGCTGGACCCCCACTGTGACTGTTAAGAGGGTGGGAAATCCTATTATGGTAATCGTAAGGTGGGGCCTTGAAGGGGTGATTGGATTCTGAGGTGCTCTCTCTCTCTCTCTCTCTCTCTCTGTCTCTCCACTGCCATTCTGCCATGTGAGACCCCTGTGTTACTGTCACCATCGAGGCCTTCACCAGATGTGTTCCCTGGCCTTTGGACTTCCCAGCCTCCCAAACTGTAAGCAAAAAATTTCATTTTCCTCATAAATTACCCAGTTCCAGGTATTTTGTTATAAGCAACAGAAACAGACTAACACGCGTGCACACACACATGCACTCACACGCAGCAGTGCTATACCAGTTGTGTGATGTGGCCTGCACTCCGGCATCTTCATACACACGAAATCAAGTTAAAGTGCTGCCACGTCCTCGTGTTTAAAACTCACCCCTCCCTTGCTGGTGTCCACACGTCTCCCATTTCTTGGCTCTCTTCTGCTTGTTCGTGACATGCAGGACGAGATGACAGACTCAGTAAGATGACGGGCCTAGTTCTCGGTGCTCTGGCACTATTCACTCCTTTCTGTGCTCTCCCACTACCTGAGATATTCCAAATGTTCCTCACCTGAACTCCGGCACCCCGCAAGTGTTAGCTGAGTATCTACCATGTGCCAAGAGCTAGACGATGACAAGGATGGTGAAGGTGGGGGAGGAGGAGGGGAAAGAGCATTTTATGCAAGTAGTGAAGGCTGTGGAGATGCTCAGAAGCCCACGTGATTATTCTACTTCTGGCTTGCACGGACAGTCAAGACTACCCTGAGTCTAGCCTGCAGAAACCCCATGAAGTCAGCCACCCTGGGGGCAGCCCCCCGTAAGAATGCTAGGTGAGAGGTCAGGTCTGGTGACTGACAGGCAGGGGCAGCTCGGCTCGGTTCTTCACAGGTCAGAAGGAAGCACGTTTTTGACTTGGACACGTTTTGTTTCCTGAGTTGTAAATGTCAGCTAGTGCCTACACCATGTCCTCACTGCATGTCGGCCCTTCTTTCCCTGAAATCAGGTAACTGAAACAACTGGAGTCCCCCACAGCTCCTGATCAGCCCAGGGACCTCCACCTCTGGGGCGGCCCCCCTCAGCCCCTGGGGTGCAGAAGCACCACACCTCCCCTCTTACTTCTCCTGCACGTCTGTCCTGGGCCTTCCCTGGCTGCTCCTCCCTGCTTCCTGCGTGTGGATATGTCCAAAGGTCCTGACCTTGGGCCTCCTTCCCCAGTCATTGCCACTCCTAGTTTACCGAGTGCATGAACTCCCTCCTGAATCAGCAAGGGACACAATTCGTTGTGGGGGAGGCTGCCCGGGCACCCAGACCCTCTCTCCACCCTGGAGCTCGGCCTCCACCACCTTTCTGCCCACCTAGCCAAGGACCCCCGCCCAGCTACACGTTCACCAAGCCCCTCCTGAGTCCCCTCCCCCAGCCACCTTCTCCATTCCTGTTCCCAAGTCTCAGGAGGCTCCCGGGAGACACAGGACCCAGCCATCCCTTCCTCACAGGCTCAGGCTACTCTCACAGGTCAATCTTTTCATCCACCTCTCATTGTCTTCCTAGCAAACCCCCCAGCACCTACCATAGGAGGCCTTTTATTTGGCCTCCAGTACCTCTTTTCACCCTCCTCAGAAAACCACGCCTAGGACAGGGCAGCTGACCCCTGGCGTGGGCTCTGAGTCCTGCTGCGTCGTCTCAGCGACTGGCTGTGTCTACGGCTCTTCTTGCTTCTAGTGTCACGTGAAGATGATTGTCCCTTCCGCTCCCTCGAGGTTCTGCAGGGGGCTCTCGTTTACTGAGCACTCGCTACCCGCCAGGCACTACCCTACGTGCTTTACATATACAGACTCATTTAATCCTCAAAACAGGTCCATTTACTCCTCAGATAACTGCCGTGTGGGGCAGTCACCATTCCTGCTTATGGCTGAACAGTTGCGCTGACCTGTCCCGGGACACAGCTCAAAAGCAGGAAGGCCGGCCAGGCCACCATCTCTGACACCTGCCTGCAGAGCCCAGACTCCCAGCCCCTGCAGTGACACACACAGTGTCATGAAGGTCACTTTTAGCAGAGAGGGAAGATAAGAAAAAAGAATGTGGATGGAGAGGTAGCCTGGTGCCTGCCATGAAGTTTCAGAACAAAGCACTGTGACAACAGGCGGTGACCCACTTCGGGATGAGCAGTCGGGCTGTTACACTAAGACCCGGAGACGGGGGTGGGGGGGGTCCGCAAGGTGTGAGTGCAGGAGCTTCCAGTGAAGAGAAACGCGTGACCTAGGGCTCTGCCATTTGGGATTGGGGCCCAGGCCCGGGAGGAAAGCTACCAGGGACACTACTGCGACCTTTGATGAAAATTGAATATGAACAATTCCATTTCCTGACTTTGTTCATGGTACTGTGATGGTGCGTGAGAATGTCACAGTTCTTAGGAAACACACATGAAGTACACAGGGCCACAAAGCCTCTACTTACTCTCAAATGGTCCAGGAAAAATACGCAGATGTATGTGTATCTGTGCATCTGTGCACGCACGTGTGCATGAGAGCTAGAGGGTGAGAGAATCATACAGCAAACGGGCAACGCATAACCTACAAGTGAATGTGGGTAAAGGGCACGTGGGAGTTCCTTGCACTATTCTTGCAGTGTTTCAGTAAATTTGAAATTATATCAAAATTAAAAGTTACCAAAAATACATGCATTTGAACAGTGGCACACAAGTTGCAAGATCTTCTAAAAACAAACAAAACCCATCAAGTATGTTAGAGTGATGAGCCGCGAGAGGGAGGCAGTGGGACAGAAAGAGGTATAAAGAATGTTAAAATACAGGGGGGATACTAATAGAAAGAAAGAAAGAGAGAGGAAGACCGAAGGGCGAGAAGGAGGGGACAGGGGAAATTCCAGGTCCTTCTCTCACACTGTCACGGGAGTGTGCTCACCCGCTCTCCTGACTTCAACTTTTCATTTTCAGAATGGGGACTCCTAAACCCTTACCCCCGGCTTGCTCGTGCGTGCCAATCCTGTGTTTAGAATTGCTTGGCAGAGGGCACATCTCAACACCCCACGTTCGCTATGATTTGGTGACCCAAGTTTACCTTTCCTTTTCCTTCCCAGCCAGCCCCACTTGCCCAGGGCTGTCCCCTTCCTCCAGGCTCCCAGAAACCTCTAGAAACTTCAGAGTTTTCTCTGGTTCCTTCTTCTTTCTCCGTCCTTTCTCAGCACGTCCTTTGACCCGTTCCTCATTCCACTTTCCTACTTCAAGCTCTCATAACCTCGCCCTGGGATTAGGAAGCTGCCTCCAGCCTGGTCACTTTCCGCACTCACCCCACCCCCATCCCACTCGCCTTCACTGCATGGACATGTTGGGCCAGCCGACACTGACCCTTTTCTGCAACACTGCCACTATTCTGTTGCTCAAGAAAACATGCTCCAGTTCATTGCTCTCTTGTGTCTGATTATTTCTCCGTAAGTATTTGTCTTTTCTTCCAACTTTATCAAAAGTCTGTGGAAGCAGATACTCATCCCATCTCGGTCCCTGTCTGTCCTCTTTGGTGCCTTGCATGTGGCTGGAGGCACAGCAGTGGGAGTTTAATCATTACTTAATCGATTAATTGGCTTTTTCTTATTTCTGAGTATATAACGGTTATAACAAAAGAAATTCTCTTGCTCACCTTATGCTGACAATAGATGAGAACAAAGGACTTGATCAGGACCTTAGGGCTGTTTAGGGTCCCTTGTCAGATGTGTCCCAAAGCCAGAGGCAACACCCGCTATGATCACCCACGACACGCACCAGGCAAAATAAAGGCCGATTCCGGTGGCTCTGTATTTTAATGTTTCTCATCTTAAAGATTCTAAAAGTATGACATTGCTTTTAGAATATACATTTATCTCTGTAAATATTCCAAAATGCAGGCTGGTTCAGAACATGCTCCCTCACTGTTCACTGCCTCATGGTGTTTTGTTTTCTCAGCCCAAGGCACACATTTTTGATATCACAGCAAACAGCGATTGATTCTATTTCTGGTTGCTTTAAAAACAGCTCTAATGGCTGCGTCACTGCGCAAACAAGGAAGGGGCCTGGTGAATAAGCTCCTTATGCCACCTTCTTGAGCAAGGTCATCATAGCTAAACGTCTGGACAACCCCCAGTCCCATATGTTTAATTCCTTCTCTTGATATTTCATCATTTCAGATCATAAGGGAGAGAATGATGTAATGCCTAATAAATGCCAGAGTAGCCCTTTGGAGCAGGGACACCAAACATGGGCAGAGTGCCTCAGCCAAGTTTGCTCAGGCAATACTCAGAGAGCTGTCGTCGAAGTTTTCATCTGAGATGCTGCTTCCTAAACAGGTTTCATAGAGGTCTTGATCCATCTATTTGATCTATTTGAAGTTTTGAACTTCAAAGCACTGTTAGAGCCCACACAAGATGTACAAGGATACTTCAAAAAGTTCATGAAAAAGTAGAATTGAAACATAATACGAACCTTTCCACGAACTTTTTGAAGCGCCCTTGAACATGCTAGTCTCTGTATCATCGGGGGATAGGGACCACAGCATTCATATCCTCCCAGAACTATAGTAATATTATCAAAGACCACTTACTGTCAGTAGATTTTTTTTTTTTTATCTTTTTCGTGACCAGTAAGGGGATCGCAACCCTTGGTGTAGTGTCGCCCACACCACGCTCAGCCAGTGAGTGCACGGGCCATTCCTATATAGGATCCAAACCCGCGGCAGGAGCGTCGCTGTGCTCCCAGCCCGCACTCTCCTGTGTGCACCACGGGCTCGGCCCTAAACTTCCTGTTCTGATTTTAACTTATTTCCTCTTGCCTCGTTCTCAGGGGAGGCCCTAAACTTCCTGTTCTGATTTTAACTTATTTCCTCTTGCCTCGTTCTCAGGGGAGATGGTGAACCATTCATCGTGATTCTCTGAACCATCTTCTAGCCTTTCTATATGAACACAGCAAGACTGACCTTCCACAGACCATCTGCCCTGAGTTGTCTGTCCAGGTGCAATGCATTTTTCTTGTTAATTCACGAATTCTTCTCTGGTCCCTTCTGAAATGTGGATGTCTACCAGCTATTCGTGGATCCAGAGGGGAGAAGAGTGTTGTGGCCATAGAAAGGTGTTCAAACTCTGATGTAGGCTCATCAGACACTATGCTCTAAATAACTGATTTAATGAGCCTCGTGTCTCACCCTTCACAGTCCCAACAATCACAGAAGAGAAAGAAATCTCAAAAACTCTCTGACCCAGATTTCTCCCACATGGGCTTTCATGGAAGCCAAAATCATCCACAGTTATGGTCGTTAATGTCACACGTGAAAGGCATATCTGGGATTAAATCCACATATTTGACTCTCTCTTCCTCCTGATTTGCTGCTGAAACAACCCAACAAATGTAACTGAGACAATTTCAGGCCACTATAAACCCCCACCCAGCCTTGGAGACCCCTGGAATCAAAGTCCAGCAAGATGCAGACCACATGAGGAGAGGGCCACCACAGACAGGCAGGTGGGGACACAGCAGAGGCAGCATCTGCTGTGCTGCCTGGGAATGGGGAGGTCCCAGGTGGTCTCAGGCTTCCAGGAGAAACTGCTCCCAGTTCTCACACTCCCTCATCCTCTCCCATGGCTTCTCTGGTCTGCCAAAGAAAAATTAAAATGCAACATTAAAACAAATTCAAAGTGCTCCCCCCCTCCAGCTTTTGACTGGGTATAAATAAATGGCCAGTGACCCACATGAGTGGCTTTCAGACTTTATTAATCATCTTGCGTCTGCCCCTCAGTCCACTCTCCAGCCTTGCCCATCCCGCTCTGAGATCCCTTACCCTCTGGCTTCAGGTTGGGTTTGACCAGTGGGCGCCAACCAGAGACAGGGACCAAGGCAGCTCCTGTAAGGTGGCTCCTCCATGCAGCTATCCTCTCTCTTGGGGTTCCCTAGTCCCTTCAGAGCTAGGGTTGGCCACAGCCATCCTCCCATCCCATGCCTGCCTCAGTTTCCAGGCCCAGTTTTTGTAAATAAACTCTGCTGAAATTATCCTTCTTAAAAACCTATGTACCACTTTGTACCCACTGAGATGGCTATAATAAAAAATAATAAGGGTTAGTGAGGATGTGGAAAAACTGGAACCCTCATGCCTTGCTGGTGAGAATGTAAAATGGTGCAGCCCCTTTGAAAAATAGTCTGGCAGTTCTTCAAAAGGTTAAACACAGAGTTACCATATGGCCCAACAATTCCTTTCCTGGGTATAGGTACCAAGAGAAGTGAAAACATATGTCCACACAAAAACCTGCACACGAATTTCATAGCAGCATTATTCGTAACAGCCCCAAAGTGGAAACAATCCAAATGTCCATCAGCTGATGAGTGGGTAAGTAAAATGTGGAATATCTCTACCATGGAATATCACTCGGCCATAAGAAAACATGAGTGCTCTGACATGAGTGAATTTTGAAAACATTATGCTTAGTGAAAGAAGCCAGACACAACCCCCCACATACTGTCGGATCCCATTTATACGAAATGTCCAGAATAGGCAAATTCATAGAAACAGATAGTAGGTTACTGGCTGCCTAGGGCAGGGGGGCAGGGAGAAGTAGGTAGTGAGTACTAATGGATGCAAGATTGCTTTTTGGAGGGATAAAACTGTTCTAACATTGACTGTGGTGATGATTGCACAACTCTATGAATATACTCAAAACCACTGAATTGTATACTTTAAATAGGTGAATTATATGGCATGTCAATAAAGCTGTTAAAAATCTATGTGTATTGAGGCATAGAAAAAAACTTTGGAAAGTATTTTCAATCAAAATGTTAACAGTGGTTGTCTCTAACTGTGGTATTATATTAAATTTCCACTTGTATATCTTTTGAAGTATGCAAAGATTGTACATTTCTTTAATCAGGGAAACAAAACAAACCTCTTATCTGTTCCAGGACTGTTTTTAAAACACTTTGGTCAGAGGACTCTTACAGACTCGAGCCACACCCCACATTGTGGCAAACATATTAAAATGCACCCAGCCTCACATGAAGTGTATTTCTTTCCGTGGAAATATATAAAACAACTTTTATAATTTTGCTTTAGAAATCATTAGGCTACAAATAACTCACTCATGATTGGCTACACCTCATCTGCAATCACGCCAACTTGGGAATTTCTGCAAGAGGGAATACATGTCACCTACAGACAGCTGATGAGAATTTTAGGAATTACTGGGCCGGCCCGGTACTGCTACAGTGCGCCGCTTGGGAGCGCGGCAGCGCTCCCACCTAGGGTTCGGATCCCACATACAGACCGGTTCCCGCTCACTGGCTGAGCGAGGCGCGGGAGCAGCACCGAGGGTTGCGATCCCGTTGCCGGTCCCGGTCCGGTACGGGCGCGACACTGAGGGTTGCGGTCCGTTGCTGGACATGAAAAAAGACAAAAAGGAAAAAAAAAAAAAAGAATTTTAGGAATTACAAATTATAAACTAACAATGTGGACATGTTACTTTTATAAATATTTAAACACTAATTTTATTTTTCCATGTTTTTTTTTTTTTTAGTAAGAAGAAAAACTTTATTTCAAACAGACTCGGTGAGGTTGCTGGTTTTAACAGACAGTTTCACTTCAAACGTGTACGGATGTACAAATCTGAAATTGTTTAGCAATGATCGATTTCTGCTAAAATGTAGATTAAGTCCATCAATAGACCAAGTTTGACATTTACTGTAGACCTTACTATTTAGGTAGCAGGGGTTAAATTTTGTCAAAAAAATGAGACTAACCTCAGAGCTTCTACTAAGCTAATGAGCTGTAAAATTTATTCCCCAGTACTGCTTTGAAAATATACCCATCAGTTGCTAAGAGAAATTGTGACCTCATCCACATGTTGTATTTAGCTGCGATTCTTCAGTTATCATCCACTGTTAGCTTGATGGGCGCTCCTTTTCTTATCTGACCCCAGCCAATTAAATGCCAGTGTTCCTCAACTTTTCAGCTAAAGACGACACTTTCTCCTACTTCTGTGCACATGGGATTAGTGAGAACTATTTCACCCAAATCAGCCTTGACTGCACCAAATCTTCCTGGAGACAGAAGTCTTGTTCAACGTGAACACTTCATTTTTAGACAGCTTTTGCTCCTTCTGCCTTTTGTCTCTTTCTGCATGTATATCTGGAACCGAAGCAGAAAATAGAAAATTTCCAATTCTGTGACGATCTCAGGTAAAGCTCCAACTGCTCCAAGTGCCTGCCCCACCCTTCTGTCAGCTAAGTACAATGTTGGGTCAATTTTTGTTCCAACTCCAATGAGGCCCTCCGGAGTATCATACTGAAGATCGTTATGTTCTGCAAAAAGTGATAAGATTTTGGAAGACTGGCTCACACATTAGTTTTCCTTCACTATCTTTGGAACAATACCAGGAGGGACTTCCATCTTCTGGCCCACCTTTAATACCCTTTTAAAATACCGCCCCTGGCTACACCACTTTTAAGGTCGTCAGCTTCATGGGCAGGTTTGTTGACATCAAAGGACCTAATAACCATAAACCAGAGTTCTGAGAAACGTCTCTTGGACATCTCGGACTTTTTTTTAATACATACTCACAGATAACCTCAATACTGTATTTCCACGAGCAGAAATCGGAATGATGGGATTTCCTTCTGCTACTACACCTTGTACAGATGCAAGAATCTATTCACACTGTTCTTTAGCCTGACTTTCTTTTACCAAAGAAATTTTATTTTGTAGAACCCAAATATGTTTCAGTTCATAATGTGTCTGTCAGCCAAGTGTTCAGAAGTCTGACGTTGAGGACAAGATCCATCAACAGCTGTCCACAGAAGGTCTCCATCCGTCACCATCACACCATTCTGCACAGTAGCCACAAATACACGCCGGGACAGTCAACAAAGGAAACACGTCTGACTAGTTTGAAGTTCCCTTTGGTCCCTGGACTGTCTGTAGGAAACGCATCGGTGTACTACTTCCACAGGATCTATAGCATTCTGGCCAAGGACAACTTGAGTCATCATGTTTATAAATCTTGGCATTAGCCTATCCAAGCTCGATTGTAATATTTCTTTCCAGTTTATTTTTGAACCTGACAGTGTGAACTCCAGAAATAGCTTTTACAACTTGGATTGTCCATGAGCATGACCAATTGTATCTACATTAATTATGGCTTGTCTACTGATAACTTTGTCTAAGAGTGGAACCAACTTGATAACATCCAAGGTGGTGAGATCCTGGCAAGAAGGATGCCCAGAGTCACTCCAGCCCCTCCCCCCCCCACCATCTCGCCAGGAGAGACAGATTGTTCAATACATTTAGTAGCCAATACGATTTTTCAGGCCTCAGGTATTCTGGTATGCCTGAGACTAGCTCAGAGGACTGAAGCCAAGGCCCACGGGGTGCTGAGGTCTGCATAGGAGTCCCCTTTGTCTCACCAGCAGGGTCAATGTTGACCTGCCATTTGTCCCTAACCCTAACACAGTGCCAGGCAGATAATATAAACTCACTATCTTTGGATTGGTCGATTTATGGAGAATTCAAATTTTCCCTAAGAAGTGTGATTTTATTTATAAGTCTTTTTTCAGGCCGCCATAGACAAGAAGGAGGCATTTTTGCATTCTTCAACCAAAAACCCTTCACATTCTTGAAAAAGTAATCAAGATATCACTTAGCCAACTGTTTTATTGATGAAATGATTCTGGTTCATTAAACTATTCACTAAAAAAAAAAAACAAACCCTGTTTATGATGAGTTCTACACTCTGTCTAGCATCTGTACGTTTTTGCCAACCCCTGCTGGTATAACATTTCATGAATGTTCAACTGATGTGAAACACAGAGGGTTTACCCTCTCAAGACATGCTAGTTCTGGGTTTTCTGGGTTTTGCTTCTTATACCAGCTGTTACGGGGCTTGTGGTTATCCCTGATCCCACACTCTTTACCTTCTGAACTTGGATCTAGTTTAGTTCTTACCAACCCCATATTTGAATGATTATTTTTT
>NW_007732850.1:94741-95657 GCF_000696425.1 Galeopterus variegatus | reverse complement strand
TCTGGCTAGTACTTCCAACACTATGCTGAATAGGAGTGATGAGAGTGGGCATCCTTGTCTAGTTCCTGTTCTCAAGATGATATTGGCAGTGGCTTATCATATATGGCTTTAATTGTGTTGAGATATTTTCCATCTATACCTAACTCGTAGAGTCTTTATCATGAACAAATGTTGAATTTTGTCAAATGCTTTCTCAGCATCTATAGAGATGATCATATGGTCTTTGTCTTTAATTTTACTGATGTAGTATATCACATTTATTGATTTGCATATGTTGAACCAACCTTGCATTCCTGGGATGAACCCAACTTGATCATGGTGTATAATTTTGCATATGTGTTGCTGTATTCTGTTAGCTAGTATTTTATTGAGGATTTCTGCATCTATATTCATCAAGGATATTGGCCTGTAGTTTGCTTTTTTTGTTGCATCTTTGTCTGGTTTTGGTATCAGGGCGATGTTTGCTTCATAGAATGAATTTGGGAGAATGGCCTCTGTTTCAATCTTTTGGAATAGCTTGTAGAGAATTGGTATCAGTTCCTCTTTGAGGGTTTAGTAGAATTCTGCAGTGAACCCATCTGGTCCTGGGCATTTCTTTGTTGGGAGCCTTCTGATAACAGCTTCAATCTCTTTTATTGTTATTAGTCTGTTCAGATTTTCTACATCTTCTTGGCTCAGTTTTGGTAGTTTGTGTGTGTCCAGAAATTTATCCATTTCCTCCAGATTTTCAAATTTGTTGGCATATAGTTGTTTATAGTAGTCTCGAATGATTCCTTGTATTTCAGAGGTATCAGTTGTAATATCACCTATTTCATTTCTAATTTTTGTTATTTGGGACTTCTCTCTTTTTTTAGTTAGCCTTGCTAATGGTTTGTCAATTTTATTAATCTTTTCAGAAAACCAACTTTTTGATTCA
>NW_007732850.1:91253-93871 GCF_000696425.1 Galeopterus variegatus | reverse complement strand
AGAAAGAGAAATACCACATGTTCTCACCTATTTGTTGGAGCTAAAAAATAAATAAATACACAAATAAAGGGGGGTGGGGCAGAAGACATAACAGTCACAATTCCTTGAATTTGTTAAGACAAGTGAACAGATATGATGTTGATGGGTGGGAGGGGGGAAAGAAAGGGGGGAGGGCGGAATCAGTAAAGGGACATAAAAATCAACTACATTGTATATTGATAAAATAAAATAAAAATAAATAAAGGCTTAACATTATACTATGGGAAAAAACCCAATTTCTGCTAATAAAAAATGAAAAAAAAACAACCCCAATTTCTCAGGGCTATCAACTCCTGTGTCACTCCTGCAGGCACAGCTACAGCATTCAATGGATGCGCACTTTCAACTGAAGATGGAAGAGCAGAATAGCTTTCATGTTTCTCACTTTTCTCCAACACTTTCTTCATTTCTTTACACTTTTTATGTTCTTTACTCTTCTGGATAGAAGATAATTTATACATGAGTTTGGAGACTTTTTCTCTGTGTGAAATTTTGATCTTTCTACTTTTAATTCATCCTATAAGACAAGAAGACTTCCCAAACTTGGCTTTTACTCAAAAGATTGATAACCTAAATGAATTTAACTATAAATTAGATATAATTCTTAAATGTTTTATTTAATGTCATAAATGCAAGTCATTAAGTAATTCCACAATTAGAATTATGATATAATCTAATCTCTTATTCTGCTTTAAAATGTTTTTTAAATTAATTTTTTAAATTTATCTTTTTAATTGAAACATAATTGGGCCGAGCCCGTGGCGCACTCGGGAGAGTGCGGCGCTGGGAGTGCAGCAGCGCTCCCGCCGCGGGTTCAGATCCTATATAGGGATGACCGGTGCGCTCACAGCGCTCACTGGCTGAGCGTGGTGCGGCCGGTCTCAAAAAGGACAAAAAAAAAAAAGAAACATAATTGATTATACATACTTATGGGGTACGAGTTGACTATCAGTATTTGTGCACAGTGTGTGATGATCAAATCATTAGCATATTCACCATTACAAATAGTAATTATTCTTTGTGTCCCTTCAATTATTTATATTTTTATAAACCTTCATTGGCACAATGTTCTTCTTAAAGTTACTTAGCTAACACACTCTCACTATCTATTTTGTCAACCTATTTCCCTATTTATTTACCTTTTGCAATTGTTTTTGCACATAAAATTAACATCTCTCACTATCATTAGTTACTGTAGCATTTTTTTCTTGCAATAATAATTATATACTTATTCTTCTGCTGACAGAATTTTAAGATAAGACCGTGTATTAGTCCGTTTCTGTTGCTTGTAAGAAAATAATTAGAACTGGGTAATTTACAAGAAAACGAAATTTATTGCTTACAGTTTCTGAGGCTGGGAAGTCCGAAGTCCAGGGAACACATGTGGTGAGAGCCTTACTGGTGGCAATAGAGACAGCAGAGTATCACACTGCGAAAATAGTGGAGCAGAGCTCAGAGCAGAGAGGTAGCCCCTCGTGCACACTCCATTTAAAGCCCTCAGAACCACGCCCATGACCACCATTTTTAATCCACTCACTAAGCATGGCCCTTACAATCTAATCACCTCTTCAGGGCTCCACCTTGCAATCACCATAATAAGATTTCTCACCCTCTTAAAAGTCACAGTGGAGATTAAGTTTTGAGGGGACATTCAACCCAAGGCAGAGCACATAGAAGATACTTCCTCCAAAAAACATCTAAAATACCTATATTTTGAAAGGGAATACATTGATATAAACACAATACCCTAATTATTTTCTCATTTGTAATCCTGACATTAAGCTGATTAGCTGTGGTGGTAGCTTTTGAAACCATGCACACAACTTCAAGGATATCAGAAATGGTGTTGAGGTAGGCATTTGGCTCCTTTTGCCAAAGCCAAAGCCAAAGCCAAACCCAAATAGCAGATTTTGGCCAAATACTAGGTCCAAAGCTAAACTTTGCTGCAACCCTATATAATTAAAGAGCATGGACTATGAGGCCAGATGGCCAGGGTTTGAATCTTGGTTCAGCCCTTAGAGGAGTTACTCTTTTTGTTTCATCTATAAAACAGGGGTAATAAAGTACCTACGTCGAGTTATGATGATAATTCTATGAGATAATATTTGCCAAGTGCTTTAAAGTGTGCCCATCTTATAGTACATATAAGTGTGTAAGTGTTTGTGATGCTGCTGCTGTTGTTATTATTATTAATTTGGTACCAGTGAACCTTAACTCATGACTTATTGCTTTTAGGGAACTCTGTTCTCAAAATGATAGAAAGGAGAGAAATCAGACAACAAGAAATAAGTTAATGGAGCACACAGACCTTCTGGATTTTTTTGAAAATTTTCTTAAGAATATGAATAACAGAGTTAATCATAATTCTGTATCATTCTTTATCCTATATAAAGGTCTCTTCATTATCTGAGCAAATTTTAAAAAACTTTTAATTATGTAAACTCTCCAGCATACACAAAGGTAGAGAGATTAGCGTAAGGGGCCCTATGTTCCCACATCACCATCCACAGTGACAGCATTCTTTTTTTTTTTTTTTGTCTTTTTTCATGTCCGGCAACAGATCGCAACCCTCAGTGTCG
>NW_007732850.1:83294-90792 GCF_000696425.1 Galeopterus variegatus | reverse complement strand
GGAACCGGTCTGTATGTGGGATCTGAACCCTCGGCGGGAGTGCCCCCACGCTCCCAAGCGGCGCACTGTAGCAGTGTGCCACTGGGCCGGCCCCACAGTGACAGCATTCTGCCTTCTAGTTTACCTGAGCACATTCAGTCTGGGACCCTAGGGTCACTGGTCATGTGACGGGCAGGGCAGCACACAGCTAGCTGTTCCACAAAACAGTTCTTAAGGTGTGACAGCTTTTGATTAACTGAGAGATGGTCAAAGGGACTAGGAATTTAGACCCTAGTATGTGGAAGAATTATTTTCTTTAGGTGGAAGAATCATTTTTCACATTTTAAATTCAAATCGTATTCCAACTCTTGGTAAGAGAAGAGGCACAAATCACTTGAGTTGCTTTTGGTCTTAGCTATGCTCACAAGTGTCAAATACTTTTGCTTCCAACAGTGCAAATAAAAGCTTAAAAAACCTCTGAGGTCAAGAGAACAAATTCAAACTCTTAACCGTGGCCTTGTCTTGCTGCACCGACACATCCACCCACCAAAACAGCCACAACCTCAGACCCAGACAGTCAGGCCTAGCAGTGCCTCCAGGCTTTGTCATATCATGGCCCTCCTAGTTAGACACTGCACTGGGGTGAGCAGATGGGGATGCTCGTCCCACGTGCCTGGGATCAATATACCTTTCCGCCTGTTGAAGCCTATATGCCCAGCACACTGCCTGGGAAGCTCTTGACTGCAGCAAGCACTTTGTGTATATCCACTCGTTTAATTCTTACAAATGTCCTACAAAGAAGGCCCCACCACCCTCTATCATGGTTGAGGAAACTGAGGCACAGAGAGGTGAAGCAGTTTGCCCAAGATCACACAGCCAGAAAAGGGCAGTCACTGCTGGTACAAGGTTTTGAGCATTTAACCTCTCTACCATCAGCCTCTCTAATCAACCTTTTCCAGATTATCCCATGTTTCCAACTTAGCCAACCATCACATGCATAAAAAACTCAAATTCATGGCCTAGCTTTCCACATTGCAGAGGCATGTGCACACTTCCACTATTTCATCTTTCCTCTTTAGATCCCACGCCAGATTCCAAACTGCTGGAAAGCATGAACAAAACGCTGGGCACAGAATGATGCTCAAATACCTCCTGGCCAATGACCAATCACATTCAAACTGTTTACCTCCACACCTGCAGACTCTCAATATGTTCGATGATGATAAAAATGAGGGGAAAGTAGCAAGTCAAGATCTGTGACAGATTATTGACAATACCCTGTTTTATCAGCATCTGATTGGTCAAAAAAGCCAGGAAAGAGGATACTTCTAAGTTGTTCATCTACACAAGCCACCGAATTTGAATGTCTTAGCTTTCTCGTACTTTCTCTTACACATTAGGAACTTTTTATTTTTTCTGGCACTATTTCAGATCTGTGTTTTTGTGAATTCCTGAGAATGCAATCATGTTATATTACCTAAGTCACACTAGAACTGCCCGCCCTGAAACAAATATGCAAACAAAAAGCTTCAGAAAGCTCAGACACTTGTTATTACCTAAAACTGATGCTGGTGTAGACAGAATAAGCTGATTAAAGAAGTACTCATTGTTCTGCAAAGTTTCTGTCAGCTAGAACAACACAAACCTTTCTTTTGATTGCAATGAATCACCTAAATCAGGAAACAAAGTGATTCTAACATGTAATAATCACAACGCGGCATATTATTTGTTTTATTTACAAAATGTTCTCAGCATAATCAAGGCCATGGCCCTAGGCAGAAGAAAAGAAGAATGGGCATAAACATTCACTGAGCACCTGCCGTGTGCCAGGCACTTCCATTCACATGTTAAAAACCTCACGTTGTGATTATTCTCAATTTCCAGATGAAGAAACAGAATCAGAGAAATTAAGGAATTTACCCCAAATCATACAGCTAGAAAGTAGCAGAACTCAAAGCCCATGCTTTCTCTCCGATGCTACGTCGCTTCTTGGAGTTTCCTGAGAAAAGCTTTGAGAAATTAGGTGGATTTACTAATTTCCCAAAGACCTGGTTTCATCCCTAAACCTAATCAGAAAATAACGTTATCTCAAGATGCAGAACACAATCAAGATCACTCATAGTTAGATTGCATGCTTTGATTACTGGCAAAGATAGATGATCTTGGTATGCATACTCTCCAGTGCCCCCCAGTAAGAGGGTGGAAAATTATATGCATATCACAATATTCATAATCCCCCAAAATATAAATGGATTAGACCCAAGAATGAAAAGCAGACATTATCATACTGGGAGAAATGCTGTTTGGGAGATAACTACAGTAAAAGGACATGAAAAAGTTGAGCATAAAAGGATGGAAAAAGATATACCAGAAAAATGTTAACCAAAAGTGAACTGGCATAATTATATCAATTTCACCAAAAAAAAAAAAAAAAAGACTCTCAAGACAGATAGGGGTACCATAAAATGATAAAATTTTCAATACACTAAGAAGACATAGAATTCTAATGCACCTAATGCACTTAATAAAAACATCTACACCATATAAATAAAAAGTTAATAGAAGTACAGGGAGAAATGGACAAATCTGCCAATATTTCTCTCTCAATAACTGGTAAGTCAAGAGGACAAAAAAAAAAAAAAAAATCAGTAAATAGATTTGGACAACCACAACCTTGATCTGGTGGACATATGGAAAACTCTAAACGCAACCATTAGAGAATATCCAGGTTTCTTAAGCACACATGGAAAAGTTATAAAAATTAATCAACTTCTAGGCCACAAAGCACATCTCAACAAATTTCAAAAAATAAGTATCACACCCATCACATTCTCTGAACAAAATGTAATTTAGTAGAAGTCAATAACAAAAATATAAATTAAGAAGTTTCCATATACTGGAATTTAAAAACAGAATTCTAAATAATTTATGGCTCAAAAAATAAATTATAATAAGAATTTAGGTATACTCAGAACAATAATTATAAAAACAACATATAGAACTTGCGTATTACAGTGAAAGCTGCACTCAGAGGGAAATGCATAGTCTTAAATACATACATTTTCAAAGAATAAATGCTGAAAAATTAATTCCAACTAAAAAAGTTAGGGGAAAAAAACAAATCTAAAGAAAGAGGAGAGAGAAGATAATAAAGAAAAGAGCAGGCATCAATGAATAGAAGAAAAAATACCACACAGTAGAAACAATCGACAAAGCCAAATGCTGGCCCTTCGAAAAGACTAATATAATAGACCTATCTCTGGTAATATTGATCAAGGAAAAAGAAAAGACGCCAATATTTAACCACAAACACAGCACAATTTACTTATTTATTTAACTATAAATACAACAGAGATTAAAAAGATGAGAATACAATAAAGTTTTATGCTGACATGGTTGAAAATTAGATGAAATAGGCAAATTTCTAAAAAAATAATTAATGCTGACTGACAAAGAAAGAGAAAGCTTGAATAGCCTTACAATTATTGAAGAAATTGAAATAGTCTTGCCACAACGAATCAGGCTCAGATAGTTTCATAGGTGATTTCCTCAAAACCATCATGGGGCTGATATTCCATCTAACAAAAATCTTCCAGTTCACAGAAAGAAAGAGAACACTCCAACTCTTTCTATGAGCTCAGCATAATACTAATTAAAAAATCAGGCAAGGTCAGCAAAAGAAAGGAAAATCATAAGCCCATCTCATTCATTAACCCAGGTGTAAAATCCTTTTTAAATTAGCAAAATGGATCCAGCAATGTTTAAAAAAGATAATGCTCATCTGACCAGTTAGCTCTGTTGATTAGAGTGCAGTGTTATAACACCACAGTCAAGGGTTTGGATCCTCATACTGTGTAGCAGCCAAAAAATAAAATAAAATAAATAAATAAGATAATGTTATATTATCCCAGAAACGCAAGGATGAATTGACATCAGAAAACCTATGCAGGTCGTGGTGTAATGGGGGAATTCTACTTTACCCAAAGAGAGATCTGGCCTTTATCCCAGCACCTGGGAGGTAAACTCTAAGCCCTTGAATTTTCCTGAGTAACAGGAGTTATTCATTGTGGGCCTTTTTGGCCATACCTGATGGTTTATGCTAATGAGATGACTCAAGGTGGACCCTTTGAACCACACCTTATATTTTATGCTAATGAGATTATTCAGGGTGGAGGCTGGCTGTGCCAGAAACACCAACCATATAATTAGAGGGTTGGAGCTCTGGGACACTTGAAATCAGCCAGATGTTGGAGAGGGTGTGTGCATGTGCTGCTGGACATTGAGGTCAACCATGTGAGCAGTAAGTCACCCAATTATGCCTATATGATGAAGCCTCAATCAGAATTCTGGACTCAAAGCTCAGGTGAGCTTCCTGGGTTGGGAGTGCTCTGCATATTGCCACACACTGATGCCAGGAGGGCAACGCATCCCTGGTGACACAGGGGCTTTGTGTTTGAAGCCCTCCCAGTTCCAGATTCGGCCCTCTCGGTCTCTTCTGTTGGCTGTTCTGTTTTGTATTCTTTTGCTATATTAAAACTGTAATAGTGAGTCTAGCACTTTCCTGAGTTCTGTGAGTCGTTCCCATGAACCTAAGGGAGTCCAGACCCTGGAATTTGCAGCTAGCTGGTCTGAGTGAGAGTGGCCCTGGGCACCCATGACCTGGTGTCAGAGGTCTTGGGCGGACATGGTAGACTGGAGGACTGTGCCCTTAACCTCAAGTTTAGTTGACTCTAGGCAGTCATTCATCACAATGACAAGTGGAATGAGAAAAACCACTGATAATCTCAGTAGATAAAGAAAAAGCATTGATAAAATTTCCTGCTCATTTCAATGAAAAACCTTTAGTAGACTAGAAGAAAAAGTCCTTAACCCGATTAAAATCATACAAACAGTATAAATATAAAGACATTCCAAGTATTCCCTTTAAGATTAGAAGCAAAACAAGAATGCCACTATCACTGCTTTCCCCCCAAATACACTAGCATTCTAGATAATACAATAACAAGAAAAATAAATTCAAAGCATAAAGATTAAAAAGAGAGAAACAAGACAGTTATTATCTGCAGATGATATGATTTTCTATATATCAAACTCAAAAGAATATAAACATATATTATTTAAAACAGTAAGATAGTTTAGTATGATGGCTGCCTATAAGAGCTATATTAAACACCAGTTTTGTGTAATAACATAGATTGAACATGGAGACAAAATGCAAAGTGGAAAAAAGAAAAAAGTCCCAGAAGATTACATACAACATGATGCCATTGCTATAGAGCTCAAACATAAGGAAAACAAAACAGTAAGCAAGCACACATTTGAGATAAAACTATATTTTTAAAAAACAATGTCCAAACAGGAGAATATTCACTGTAGTATTATTCTTAAAAGCATCAAACTGGAAACAACCTACATATCCACCAGCAAATAAATGAGTAAACAAAGTGCAGTATATTCATACGATAAAATACTACCCCACAAGAGAGATCCTGCTATTCTCAGCAACATGGATGAATCTCAAAAACATTACGCTGAACAACAAAAATAGGCGCAAAAGAGTAATTATTGTATGATTCCATTTATATGGAATTCTAGAATTGGCAAAATTAATTTACGGAGAGAGAAAACAGAGCACCAGTTGCCTCTGGCAAGGGAGAGGGAACTGATGGGAGAGAAGAGGAGGGACTTTCTGGGACATTATGCTGAACAACAAAAATAGGCGCAAAAGAGTAATTATTGTATGATTCCATTTATATGGAATTCTAGAATTGGCAAAATTAATTTACGGAGAGAGAAAACAGAGCACCAGTTGCCTCTGGCAAGGGAGAGGGAACTGATGGGAGAGAAGAGGAGGGACTTTCTGGGGTAATGGAAACGTATTGCTTGAATTACCCGGTTGTTCTGTAAGTGTAAAAATTTTTCAAAGCTCATCAAACTATACATTTAAAATCTGTGTGGGGTTTTTTTTGTATACAAGATTATACTCCTAAAAAAATTTTTGGAAAAAAATTACGTAACCTAAAGAAAAAAAAAGGCAACAGCATAATAAACACAAAGTTTAGGATGGTAGTTACCTCTGGGGGGAGGGAGGGAGACAGAGGAAGAGTCTCAGGGAGATGCAAGTTATTGCTGATGCTCCAGTTCTTGGTTTGAGTGCTGAGTGCAAGGATTCATTATATTATTATACTTTTATTAACACATGTGTTACATTCAATATTTTGTAAGTATCAGATAATGTATGTCTAAAGATACTGAAAGCAAATGATTACTTTGGGATGCAAATATCTTTAAAAGGATTCACAGAAGTAGTACTTGAAAGAAAGATAAGATTTTTATAGACACAGAATTCTAGAAAGAACGCCAATTCCAACACTAGCAAACTCACAAAGGTGAGACGGAACAAGGCCCTTCTGGATGACTGAAGCACTTGACTTAGCCTATTTTACATCATTCTTGTTTCCAGTATAGAGGTCTTATGTCACCAACAAGAATGACTTTCTTGAGCATATGGACCAGGTAAAATACTATTTTCTGGCATCTATCAGAGAACCAAACATTTGTGTAGTTGATTGATAAATACATGCTGCATCCGACCGAATTCTGTAACTGGTTAAACAGAACATCTAAAAATTAGGTGTATTTTCTTTCTTGGGTTATTACTGATTTAATTTTATATGCCAAATTGATGAGGTAGAATTTTTAGTTACGTTTCTGTGTATGTGTGTATGTATGTATGCATGATGAGGATATTTACATGGTGCTGGCTCAAAAAATACAGCCATTTTTGATAAGCACATGTAAATTATTGAATATTGTGATTTGCAACAAAATATTTAACAGCAGTAGAAGTCCTAAAATCCAGTGCGATTGGAGCCTACTGTTGGTTGGGTAATAATTGAAAATATTGGTTAAAGCAATTATAAAAAATGAAATATACAAGACCCTAGGTATTTTTATTATAACTCCGATGTGTGAGTGTATACCCATTTGACAGTCTTGTGATGTAGGACCAAACAGTGCTTTCTCTTTGCATGTGGGTCTGCTGACTGAAGCTAAGTTGCTTTTTTACCTAGATCCCTAATGCTGCACTATCTACAGGGTCCACAGTGGCCACAGATCTTCAACAGGCCCTTATGATCTGGCTCCTGATGAACTCCCCAACACCCACCTCTTGCTCCTCACACCCCAGCTACATTGACCTTTCCTGAAACATACCAGGCTCATTTCTACCACAGGCCCTTTGCACAAGCTGTTTCCTCTGCTTAGAAGGCCCTTTCTCGGGCCGAGCCCGTGGCGCACTCGGGAGAGTGCGGTGCTGGAAGAGCAGCAGCGTTCCCACCACGGGTTCGGATCCTATATGGGGATGGCCAGTCACCAGCTCACTGGCTGAGCGTGGTGCAGCTGGTCTCAAAAAAAAAAAAAAAAGAAGGCCCTTTCTTAAATCTTTGTGCAGCCAAATTCTTCTTGTCATTCAGATCACACTTAAAAAAAAAAAAAACAGATCTTCCCACTTACTTAA
>NW_007732850.1:57055-82377 GCF_000696425.1 Galeopterus variegatus | reverse complement strand
TTCAGTCAGATAGGCTAGGTTCTTGATATTGAAATCTTAGGTATCTTGAAAGTAGTGTTTAATTGGGACAAATAATATATTGGTTTACTATCAAACAAATATTTTCCTTACTGCAATATTTACTTTTATGTAGACCTCAATTAAGCTATATCAAAAAATTGCTTAAAACTTTTCAAAGACTTTCGCTTTCACTTAAAATAAAATACAAACTTCCTACCACAACTTGCAGGGTCTGGTCTCCCCCTCTTAGTTCATTACACCCTAAACACACACATCATATCTGATTCCCCCTCTGGAGTCTTATTTTCTCATTCTCTTTTTCTGGATTTTTGCACACCCAGCTGCTTCTCATCCTTTAAGTTTCCGCTTATAAGTCACCTCCCCAAAGAGGAATTCCCTAGAATGCCACAGAGCAGAGACTGAAAAAGGTCTTGGGTGCCATCCCAGAATCTACAGCAAAGCACGTAATCCCCATCACAATATTATTATTCATAATAATATTGATATTAAGATTAGGAAAACAGATTTTTAAATTTTTATTTATTAATATTACTATTTTTTACATTCTAAGATGTTGCAAAGCAGTTGGAGAAGGGGGAGAGGGGAAGGAGAGGGAAAGTGTGGGAGGAAGGGGGGGTGTGGTCAAGGCCATGGCACCCCCCTTCATTCCAGCAGGGGAGACGAAGGGGCTTCCAGCAGCAGCTCAGTCACTGCTGGGCTGGATGCAGATGTCAGGAAGGTGTGGCTGAAGCCCTCAGCACCCCACCACCTGGTTTTGGTATGTTTCCAGGGTGTTTCCAGTGGCGGCTCAGTGGTCATCGCTGAGCTGGATGCAGATGTTAGGAGGGCATGGCTGAAGCCATTGGGTCCCCACCACCCTGGCTCAGGAGCCTGGGCCATTTCTGGCGGTGGCTCAATGGTCATTACCGGGCTTGGTGCGGATGTCGGGGGGGCGTGGCTGAGGCCCTTGGGCCTCCACCATCCAAGCTTAGGAGCCTGGGGCACTTCCTACAGCAGTTCAGTGGTCATCGCTGGGATGGGTATAGCTGTTGGGGGGGCATGACTGAGGCCCACAGCCCTCCCCCACTCCTGGCTTGTGGGCCCAGTGGGCATCCGGTCCTTCTAAGTTTTATAGGTGTTCTTTGGTGGCGTTAGACTTTTACTAGTTACTATCGAACTTTGTCTCTGATCTGTGGGTATCTTTTCTTTCAGTTCTATGTTGGATTGTTCAGTGTTCCCACCACTTAAACTCTGCACTGGAATTAATTTGCTGTCCTTTGCTTACTTCTAAAATGGATGAACTTCCTGCGGGGACCAGCACTTGAGCCCTGTGGTTGAGCTAAATTGCTGCTTTGCTGCTGATTCCCTGGGAAAGGCTTTTGTGCAGCTCAGACTTTAATGGTTGACCCTGTAAGCACTTCTGGGTCTTGTGAGGTCTGGTACACCTGGGTTGTGTGAAACTCTGGTCTGGGCCTGAGTCTTTTCAGAAAACTCCACCCCCTGCAGTTCTATATTCCTGACCAGTCTACACTGAGTGGGCCTTCAGTAATTGGAGGGCAGATCAGCTGTCCATGCTGTGCCCCATCTCCCCTACCACCCACGCTCCAAACGCTTCCCATGGGACGGGATGTGCACTGGTCCCGTGCAATGACTCACCAGCCTCTGAGTGGCTCCTTTCTTCAGTTGTCTGTGGCCCCTCGCCTCTATGTGGGTCCATGGAACCCTGTTAGTGGTCTTACTTGCCTGGGGGCCACCAAGGCCCGCTTCTCCCCTGCCACCTCCAAGCAACTTCATCCAAAGGGCACAGCTGTGGCTTTTGCCAGCTCTTGCTCCATGTGCTCTCCAGGGCCAACCTTGAAGTGGCCGGGATTCGAGATGGTGGGAGCGATCCTTTCTTTTTCTAATCATGGCTTCTCCTGCCTTTATGAACTCCATAGGTCTCTCCTCCTCTTCCCCTGAACCCAGCGGCCCCAGCTTGGCTGTTGTTGCTTTTTAATAGTTGTAAATTGGTTTATTTGTGGGAGAGTGACGCTGGGGACCGTCTATTCTGCCCTCTTGACCAGAAGCCAAGAGCAGATTTTGAGGAGAGGTGGTTAAAGATGCCTTAGACGGCTCACTGTGTGTTATACTGCCGGATCCTCCTTCTGCCTCAAAGCTTTCTGTATAGATGTGTGTTTCTCTTCAAAGCCTTTGAAGTCAGATTTGTGCTGCTTTTCTATGTATCACTATGCTAAAATCAAGTTTTATCCAAGTTATATTTTATTTAGAATTTTTGTAATCTAGAAAGCTACTGACCTCCATAGACATTCAAGTGCAAACAATTCCTCCAAATTCTTATAATCTGTGTTTAGGACTCATTAGGATCCTTTCATTTACATGCTGGGAAGCCTATGATTATATAAGTCTCTAAAAACCTAGCATCTTTCTTCACAGATTCCCACACTATTGGTTCTCAACTCTCCAACCTTCCCAGTGTTTCTCCCTCTGGCCTTCTTGCCTTGATGTAAATCCTCAGCTTTCTTTGCCTGCAGCCTCACACTAGTTTCCAGGCCTCCACACGACTGCCAAAGGAGTCTTAAAAAACTTATATCTCATCAAGTCAATACCCTGCCTGAAAGCTCCGGTTGCCTGAAGGTAAAGCCCCCAGTTCTTTGCAAGGCGGCACCTCCCTCCCGGACCAGCTTTGCTCTCCCCCACCGCCCACCTCCGGCAGCTCTGTTGAACTGGCTGCTCCCTGCTCACAGGGCCTCTTTCCTCCCTCCCCGCCCACGCCTGTTGCCTTTCCTTTCTTCGCCAGGGAAACCTGCAGCTCACCACCACCTCCCCGTGCAGCCGTTTACTCTCACTCAGCTCAGCCCTGGCCACCCCGTGTCTGTCAGGACCCCAGTTCATGACAGTTCACCTGCACTGCGGAGCACTTAGGGTGTCCACCACTGTCCTCGGGCTTTCACCTGTCCTTCCCACTCATGGCCCCAAGAGGGGAGAGACTGTCACCATCCAGCATGAAAACACAGAGGCTTCCTCCAGCAAGGCATCGCCACAGGCAGGGGGCAGAGCAGGGGGCTGCCAGAAGCCTTGTGAGCCCTTAACCACGGCACTGTGCTGCTGCAGCAGGGAAGCCCTGGGCTGATGGAGCCCAAGCACCTGCCCCGGCTCCCTGCTGGGATAAAAGCCCCTGACTGGGCTAGGGGGTCTCCTGACAACTACTCTGTGGGCCCCCCTGGATCTATTTCTTTGAACAAAGGTGACACTGGCCACCTGCTTGTGGGTACGCAGGATTCATTGTGTCTAGGCCTGGTACTCACGGCCCCTCAACCCCCCCAGCTCGTCTTCCCCAAGACGCGGAGGCAAAGAGACTGGTCTCTGTCCTGCACTGGGTGTGGTGGCTGGACTGATGCTCACTAACTGGAGAGCTGAGTGAACAGAGGACCCACGAACTGGTCATACACTCCTGAGGAGCAGATATGTGGATCCTTCATGTCAGAGGCAGCCCCTCCACGTTCTTGAGGAGGTTGGGTTTGAACAGGGTGCAACTTTGGCCTTTGTCACTTTTTTTGTTTTTAATTAAATTGCCTCGGTCACTGACACCCTGCAGAGACTAGGAAGTGCAGCCTTGCAGTTTGTTGATGACACGCCGTCTGTTCACACCGTGTGGTCACGTGGTCTTTGCTCCACAGAACATCCTGTTTCACTGGCCTGAACCAGTCCGTGGGTGAAATGGTTGGGACAGATGCCAGGAGGTCTGTCTCTCTTTCTTTCCTTCTTTCCTTTTCTTTCTTTTCTCTTTCTCTCATTCATTTTTTTTGCTTTCTTCTTTCTCTTTCTCCCCCAATCTCCTCCCCACCCTTTTCTTTCTCTAACCCAAACTTGTTGGCACAATCTATGTTCACTGCAGTATTTTAGCTTGACTTCTGATAGGTGCCTGTGGAGACCAGAGCCGATATGGTGGCAATAGCTCAGACAGAGAGGAAATTCCAGAGTTGGGGAAAGCCCACCCACAGAGGCCTTCGAGGACAGCTCTACACAACCAAGGCACAGAGGGAAGCTCAGACCCCCTGGGGCAGTAGAGGGTGAAGCCACAAACCCCTGCTGACCCCCCCCCAACTGTTGAGTGTCATGTGACTCATTTTCTTTACCTATGAAATTCACGATCATGGACAGCTCACATAATTAGATCCCTGAGCTTTAAGTTTTATTCATTTTAATGAAGACTGGGCTTCAAAAAGAAAAATAGTAGAGGCTTAGGTTCTGACCCTCTGGTTGAAAATTCCATCGCTCACTGGATCCCTGTCTCTTACCCCCCACAGGTGGGGTGGGGATAGCCACGATGAGTGAGACCTCAATGAGCCTGGCACTCGGGTGAGAGTTGTTTGGCTGCAGAATCTAATTTATAAGCCACTCAGAACTCCAGCCACTCTGAAATGCTGGAACGCCCTCAGATACTTACTTTGTAGCCAAACTGAAAATCCATGACTCGGTCCCTGCCTTGCAGAGAAGGTGACAGGCTGCTGCAGGCAAGGAGCTTGTCCTGGGAGCGTCCCTCTGCAGGCTGCAGGTGACTGCAGCCACAGAGGAGGTGGTGGGTAGGGTGCAAGGAGAGGGCTCAACCCACTGGCACTCCAAAGCCCGGGATGCTCACACACATGGAATCTCAGCAACACAGGTGCGGGCCGCCCATCCACATCCACAATAACCCCTCATGCCCACACCCCTGACCTCTTCCTATGATGACAGTGCCCTCCTGGCTGCCTTTTTCAGTAAGATTTCACTTTCTGATTGCAGTCTAGGAGGGGGTGGTCCACATGTTCTCTGTCTGATTTCGTCATTTCCTCGGGCCCCCCATGACAAGGCTTAAGGGGTGTGTTGTGTGTGTGTTTATGCCAGGAGATAAGTTTTCTCGTGGGGAACAAGGCTCCGTGTGCATGACTCATCTTTAGGTGTTTCACACTCAGGGCTTACGCAACACTCCTCCAATCAGTGAAGAACCAATAGCCCAGAACGGCTCTTATCAACTTCCGATAGTAGTTTGCAGCCCATAAAACCAAGCTCACACACTCCCTGCAGAGAAAACATCTGCACCTGGGCTTCTTGGCCCAGGAGAATGTCCTTTAGTCACTTGGTGAGTCAAGCGTGGCCATTGTTCCTCCTCTCCCGCAGTCACGGAAACCACCTGCAGGGGCCCTGGCTGGGATGTGGTTTTCTCTGGTTTATCTTTTAGCCCCCACAAGTAAAATACCAATGATGGTTTTTCTGGACAAGCAATGAGCGAAGCTAATCAAAGTTTTCTCCTGAAATTCAATGGACACTTCAGTGCTGGAACAGCTTTGGTAAATTAACTCATACTGGTACTAAATAATTCGTGTCATTATTTCTAAATGATGAGGCTCATAAAAGTTCCAGAACACAGGGTGGCCTGCAGCAAGAAAAGCACGTGGAGCACATTCCAAACTGCAGTTGGTTTCTTTGGAGAGCACTTGGTTTTCATGCATAAGACAGTGATGCCGTCACCTGACCTCAAAGGTGGCTCTTTGAATAAGAACGTAATTCACTTCGAGAGACCTGGACCATTGTGATACAGGAGCTGAGCTGAAAACACACCAGCTGTTTGTCCTTTTCTTTCATCTGTGCACCAGAATTGGATAATTGTGTGATCCAAAGAAAGGGCTGAAATATTTTACTGCTGTATCTACTTCAAAGTAACAAAAGATACAAAGTGAGTGGTCCAAGTATGTTCACCCAACAACTCTAATAACATGCTCAATAGTGATATCTCTTTCCAGGGAGGTAAACTGAGTACTCTTGAAGGTTACTCTTGAAGAAATTTCACCCTGGAAGAAAAATAGAGAGGGAACATGGACTTTGCAAATAGCCATCTCAGTTAAAATTTTCTCTGGTCCTTTCTGGCCCCCTCCCTTCCCTCATCCTCTGCCTCCCCCGTCCTCAGGACCTGGGTCAACCCCGCCTCCTACAGCCATCACTGGTACTCCCCTTGGGTGAACTCCCATGGGACAGACTAGTTCAGGCCATGGTCCCCGTACAACCTCCAAATCCTACACAGGGTGTCCAACATGACCCAGAAGTTTCTGGAGGATAGAGTCACCCAGGTGGAAGGAGACTCCATCTATCAAATGCCCCCCATGGGGCATTTGGGCATTTCACTGTGGCATAGGGAAGGACAAAGGACAAAATGCACCCTGGCCTTTAGAGGTTCCACCTGAAGTGACACAACTCCCTTCTGCTCCTATTTCATTGGTCAAAGCGAGTCAAAAGGCCACCCCAACCACAAAGGGGTGGGGCAGTGCAATCCTACACAGAGTTCAGCAAGGGAAGAGCCACGACAACTTGTTACGAGCTCTAATGACCACCACAGGGTCCATGCCGTCACTTGCAGTGCTGACAGGGCAGTGACCACAGCATCCAAATGCCATCATCTGGAGAACTCGCAGGGCTGGAGGACAGGGAGGCCCACATGGCCAGCCAGGCTGCTGGACTGAAAGGGATGGCTGGGGCGGCGATGCGGGTGTTCAGTTCCGCAGGAGCATGCAGGCTTCTTTCTTGTTCACAGTGTTGCCCTGTAGCTGGCACAGTGTGCAGGGCCCGAGTAGGTGCGCAGTAAATGCTGATCGAATAATGACTTGCCTTTGCAGCTCACCACAGTCTTGTGATGTAAGTTGTGTCTCTCCGATTACATTTGAAGCTTCTGAGGTCGAGGAGTTTGTCTTATCCTTGTGCCATCATTAGCTCAATAAGCATGTGCTGTGCTCAGCTCTAGACTTGGCATGCAAAGATGAAAAAATAATAAACCCAGTCTCTGTCCCCAAGGGTCTCAGATAGACTCTAGGGGTAAAAAACATAAACATGATGAACATTATAATCCTATATAAGAGAAGTATTCACAAAACACACGGAAACACACTGGGGAATGTAAAAGGAACCAGGCACGTTCTCCCCGAGGATATATGATTTTATCTGGACCTCAAGGAGAAGGAGGCTAATAGGTGGATAAGGGAGAGCCAGGCATTCACACTAGAGACCGGGAGAGAAAAGCCAAGTTGGAAGTATTTTTCCTCTGGATTGGAGGGGTGCAAGGATGGCCAAAGCTAAAGGGCCAGATAGTAAATATCGTAGGCTTTGTGGGTCATGCACAAACACTGTCACGTAGTCTTCGTGTGTGTGTGTGTGTGTGTGTGTGTGTGTGATAACCCTCTAAAAACGTAAAAACCCACCTTAGCTTGCAGACCATACAAAAACAAAAACAAGCTAAGGCACACCCACTAGGATGGCTATAATCACTAAGGCAGATAATAACAAGTGTTGGGGAAGATGTGGACAAACTGGAAGCCCCATTCACTCTGCTGGGAATGTGAAATGGTGTGGCAGCTGTGGAGAACAGCCTGGCAGTTCCTCAAAAGTGAAACACAGTGTTCTTATATGACCCAGCAACTCCACTCCCAGGTACAATATTTATCCAGGAGAACTGAAAACATGTCCACACAAAAATCTGTACATGAATATTCATAGCAGCATTATTCAAAATAGCCAAAGAGTAGGAACAACCCAAATGTTCATCAACTGATAAAGTTAAGTAAAATGCGGTCAATCCATACAATGGGATATTATTCAGCCCTAAAAAGGAATGAGGTTCTGACACATGCCACAACACGGATGAACCTTGGAAACATTATGCTAAGTGAAAGAAACCAAATGCAAAAGAACACAAATTGTATGACTCCATTTATATGAAATGTCCCAAACAGGCAAACCTAGAGAGACAGAAAGCAGATCTGTGTTTGCCTTGGGCTGGAGGGGTTGGGGACAAAGGGGGAGTGACTGCTAATGGGGACAAGGTTTCTTTTTGGGGTGATAAAAGTGTTTTGGAATCAGTGATGGTTGCACAGCACTGTGAATGTACTAAAAGCCACTCAATTATACTTTAAAAGTGTGAATTCTATGGCGTGGGAAATATATCTCAATTCCTTAATACGTGGTTTGTTGTTTTGTTTTTGACAGACCAAGAGCCATAGTTGGCCGAGCCCGGGGTTACTGAGTAAAAGGAGCTGCAGGAGGGAAGGCGCCATGGAGATCTCCACAGTCTTGGAGGTCATGCTAAGGGGCCTGGACTTGGGCCTCCGAGGAATGGGGCCCAAGCCTGGCAGAATCACCACCAGAAATGCTCTCATGAAAGGCTGCAGGCAGGAAGACCAGCGGCAGCTATTGTAACATCACAGGAGGGACAAAAGCCTGGGCTGGGTGGTGGAGCCGTGGGGCCCAGGAGGGCAGCAGGAAGACGGGAGGCAGAAACGCCGTGAAAGGGAGCAGGGTGCAGGCACAGTGTCTGCTTGGGACAGAAGGTGCTGCAACCTGTTCGGGGCTGAGGAAGAGAAGATGACAGAATGGAAGCGATCTCCATTTTGCACGGAAGGAGAAGGAATCCTCTCCTCCTCCTCCACAGCGGAGGTGTAGGGCTCTGCCCAGAGTCTGGGGAAGGAGGAAGGGCACCTGGGTCAGACTGTTCTGAGACACCCGCTCCTTCTCCTGCCTGTGGAGAGAAGACAGAGGCCCGAGGCCCAGAGGAGGTGGGAGGTGATGGCAAGGGGCGGGGGGCTTCCCCTCAGATGGGGGTCCAGGTGCCTCTACCTGGATTCAAGTTAGAAGAGTCTGAATATATGATTACACACACATTTGTATCAGGTGTGAATTGTTAACAGAATCACGAACTTGGATGTGCAAAAATGTCACTGCGATGGCTGGTTTTATGTGTCAACATGGCCAACCGCAGTATACAGTTATTTACTCAAACACGAATCAAGGTGTCACCATGAGAGTACTGGGTGGGTGTGATTCGCACCCACAATCGGCTCACTTTAAATAAAAGTGAGGCTCATCAGGGCCTTAAGAGCAAAAGCTGAGGTTCCCAGAGGAGAAATCCCACCTCCAGAGGGCAGCATCAGTGGGCTGGGGACTTGGAGAAAGGGGAATGGGGGGTTAGTGTTTATTTATGGAGTTTCGATTTGGGAAGATGAAAAAGTTCTAAAGATGGATGATGTTGGTGGTTGCACACAATATGCATGTACTTAATACCACCAAACAATATACTTAAAAACAGTTAAAATTGTAAATTTTATGTTACACATATTTTACCACTGCTATGGTCTAAATGTTTGTAGCCCCCCCAAATTCATATGTTGAAATCCTAAGCCCCGAGGTGATGGTATTAGGAGGCGGGGCCTTTGGAAGGTGAGGAGGTCTGAGGGTGGAGCCCTCATGAATGGGTTTAGTGTCCTTGTCAAAGAGGCCCACATAGCTCATCCACCCCTTCCACCATGTGAGGGCACAGCGAGAAGGCACCATCTATGAGCCAAAAGGTGGTGCTCACCAGACACTCGAGAAATCTGTCTGCCTTGATCTTGGACTTCCCAGCCCCTAGAACTGTGAGAAATAAATTTCTGTTGTGTATAAGGCACCCAGTCTATGATATTCTATTACAACAGCCCAAATGGACTAAGACACTACAATTAAAAACAAAACAAAATGAAACAAAACCTGTAGTGCCAACTCCCATCTGAGTCTCCAGCCTGCTGGCCTGTCCTATGGGCCTCAGACCTGCCCATCCCTGCAATCCCAGGAGCCACTTCCTTAAAACATATCCCTTAATAAGCATGTCCCATTGGTTCTGTGTCTCTAGAGAACCCTGATACAGTGATACTATTTCTTTACAGCTGGCTCAACCATTAGCCATTAGGCAATAGACAACCTGATATAACAATCAAAAGTCAGTTGGACATTTGGTTTAAATTCAGTTAATTTCATGTAACCAGGTACTTTGGTCAATTTGGGATTCTCCCCACCTACACACCCCCTTCTTCTCTCCTATGCTAGGTGGAATCTGAGTTCAGGGGAGGTTCACGCAGCATGTTGGTGTTAACGGACAGAGATGTGCACACCTGGTCCATGATCCTCTGTCCTTTCTGTACTCTCCTAAAGACTCACCTGTCCCACCAGTTCCTGGGCATGGCCCTCCATTGCTGTGGCCCCTCTGGCAGTGCCCAAGAGTCCACTGGGGCCTCCAGTTGTCAAATCTTGTGCTCTTTGTCCTCACCGACTAAACCTGAGGCTTCTTCCAGTCCCTGGCGCTTATAGTCACTCATGTGTTCCTCTTGGAGTATTGAGACCTCTTGTCTGTTTCTCACGAACCACACTGGTTATGTGGGTCTCTGTAAGGCTGCCCATGGCCCATCTACACAAATAACTCCCATGGTCATGCCCCAGGAGCTTCTCTGAAAGGCCCCCACTCTCCAGGGTGAGGAGAAGGGTGTTTTTAGGGTTAAAAATGCCAGTCTATAATGTATATGGCACAAGTGATGATACAAAGCATCATCAGAAAATTCTTATCTCCCCAAAATTCTTATCTCCTAGGCTTTCTTCTGGTCCCGCTTTCTTTTGAGAAGCAATATGTGCAAAGGACCTGGAAGGAACAATCAGGAATCTGAGTTTTCCCCTCAGTTCTACCACTCCCTACATGATTTGGGGCAAGTTCCTTATGTGTCCTGAGCCTTGTTTTCCACACCAGCAAGACCAAGCATGGGGTGGTCTGCGTGACTGCTGCAGGCTGGGTTGCACACACAGGATCCTGGTAAGAGCTCAAAGGTCCCAGGATCTGGTCAATGCACATTCAGAAACTTTTTCTAGATGGATTCACATTAATATAACCATGGAAAACAAATGATAAATTAATGAAACAAAATAAGCAATAATATGATTGCTAATGAACTGTTTTCACTCATGGTGCCTCTGACACCAAACCTGTGGGGTGGTTGTTCTCTCATCAAGACACCAGTTGGGTATCCAACAATTCAGTTCAACTCTGACATTAATCACCTGGAGTTAGTGTCAGACCCCACAAGTTGAGGGCTCAGTCCCACAAGATGCCCCTGCTTCAGACACCAATCACATTCCTGGGCCACCCATACTTCTGACCAATTGGCTATAAAATCTGGGGTTTCCACAACCTCCTCCTCACATCTGATAATTTGTTAGAACGGCTCAGAGAACTGAGGAAAGTCCTTTACTTAGTTTACTGTAAAGGACACAACCTAGGAACAACGACATGGAAGAGATGCACAGGGCAAGATATGGGGTGCGGGGTCAGAGAGTGGCCATGCCCAGAGCTCCTCGAAGTGTTCACCAACCCAGAAACTTCAGGATTTTTAATGAACATTTAATTACCTAGATGATCGATTAAATCACTGGTACTTGAATTCAATCCACAGCCTCTCTACCCTCCCCAGGTGGGGACTGTAATCATACCTTTGGTCTTTCTAGGACCAGCACCCCTCCTGAAGCTACCTAGGGGTCCCCAGCCACCAGTCATCTCATTAGCATACAAAAGACACTCTTATCTCTCCAGAGATTTCAGGTTTTAGGAGCTGTGTGCCAGGAACCTGGAACAAATACCAAATATCTCCTTCCCATTGTACCATACCAAGTCTACTGAACATGAGTGTCAACCAGTCAGCTCCTCCCTTGCCAACAGTAAAAGCTAACCTAGTCAGACACTGCTTGGTTAGTGTAAGAGCAATGTAGGACTCATGGAATGGCAGCAATGTGCTGGAATAACAGAGGGAACTCCTCCACTAGAGATAAACATGACCTCCAAACAAGATTCACCAATCAATTTCAATCCCCACAGTTTCTTTACAATGCAGTTGATTGCATTTAAAACAAATCTACTTCACTTGTGGTAGATTTCCTACTTCACGGAAGGCTTGGGCATAAAGATTGGGGCTGGGATAAACCAAGGCAGGGATGCCCTCCAAGAGGAAGACAAGAGGGGGTGCCTGCTCCGAAGGTCACGGGGACACAGGCAGGAGTGCTGCAGGAAGGAGTGACGCAGAAGAGCATGGAGGGGCTTCACCCTGGGCTGTTTGTCTTAAGACAGAGCAAGCTGCTCCAATAATAACTGCCCGAACCTGCAGTCCACGCTGCAGACAGGCATGTGAACGCTACATTAGCTGCTGAGGAGGGCCAGGCAAAAGCAGCCACTCATCCATCATTCCTGGCAGTTCAGACCACTAGGAGCCCAGAGATTGCTCATGAACAACTCCTTTGTCCTCCGGATATGGAGAAAGTCTAGGCTTTTGTTTACTCTAGAGCTACCAGTCAGAAAGGGGTTTCAGCATCAGAGTCTGCAACCTTCCTATGAGATCAGAGCAAAGCCACTGATGGAGATTAACGTTCGTTATAAAGCTTGATTCATTAGCCCTAAGATTAGCTTAAAACAGCATATTTACCATCCCTCAGTTCCAAAAAAAAAAGTTTCAAATCAGTATCAAACCAAAAGTAACCCCAGCGAGTGCCCTCCTCAACAAGGGAAAATAAACACCCCCAGCAGGAATGTCAGTGCCAGCCACAGAGTGCAAAGACCAATGTCCTAATAGCCAAGAATCTGCTGACAGAGCTGTGGGGCCGCTCCCCGCTGCCCACTCTGGACACTCAGCAGTTAGGCCAACGGGAAATGTTACAAGATTTTCCTTTAAGGGTGAATTTGAGAAAGCTTTTCTAGTTGTCTTGGACAGGGGGTGAAGGGTGTTGAAGGGTCGGGGATCAGAATTTCCTAGTCCTTTTAACTACTGATCTCCAACTGCACACGTCTCTCTGCTCCTAGGTCAGCTGGCGTCATGTGAAATGAGGCTTTCTACATGGCTGCACAAAACCCTGCAAACCCAAACAGCAGATGTCTTCCCAAGAGGAAGGCAGGTTGTTTGAGTAGGAAGGCAATCAGGCTGCCTGTCTGAAGACAGTCATGTGGTCTCCCCCTTCTGGGTAGTGTCCCGACATAATGAGAAATGCCCTAAAATTTGGCCTGACCTAGGGCAGTAATTTTACGTTAGTGGCAGAGTCAGGCACATCACTTAACTGATATCAACCTGAGTCCTCGAACCAACTCTGGTGTTAACTAGCCGTGTGCCAATGAGCAAACTATCAATATTTGTCTGCGCCCCTTCATCTGTGAGTGACAAGGACTCCCTGACCTTCAAAGTCCCTTTAATTCCAACATGTATGGTATCATGGTTTCCTCTGCTAATGTAAGTAAAGGAACAAGAGGATTACATCTTAAAGCCCTAAATGTATTACAGTAAGAATACAAACACACTGATTTTTTAAAGCAGCCTTTTAAAAAAAACTGAGCAAGTAAGAAATGTAGAAACATACAAAACACATCTGGCCCAGCACTGACTCAAATCTGAAGTTGAGGGACAAACAGATATTCATAAAATTAAATCTTGATGCGCACTCATCCTAAAGAAGGATGTTTGCATCCTCCACTCCACTGGACCCTACAGATCTGCCTTGATCAAGTACAAAGTAGCATTAGGCTGCCCCAGATTTTTTAAATCCAGGGTTGACATGAAATGGTAATACCTAGAACTCCTAGCGAAAGTCCAATCAAGTTTATTACCCATTGTGCTGTTTGTCCCTTACGAATAAAACCTGCAGGACAAACGCATCTCAGAGTTGGCCTGTCTCTCCTGAAAAACAGGTCTATTTCCTCTTTGTGGACGATCAGGATGATGAGCCCTATGTAGCCCACTCCTCCTTTCACCAGCTTGTCAGAGAATTCAGAACAGAGGTCTGTGTTCAACTGAGTGTTTTTACCTAAACTAAGTCCCCAAGTATAGTCAAACTTGTCACTTCATTCTTATTTGATTGGTTTTTGGTTTTACAAAAGTACCGATTTTTTAAATGAATCTACTTTTTGGAGCAGTTTTAGGTTTACAGAAAAACTGAACAGAAAGTAGAGAGTTCCCACATACTCCCTTCCCTCCCTGTGTACAGTTTCTCCTATTACCAGCTTACACGAGTGTGGACACTTGTTACAACTGATGAGCCAGTACTGACAAACGTTACTACTAACCAAAGCCCACAGTTTACATCAGGGTCACTCTTGGTGCTGTGCATTACGTGGGTTCTGATAAATGTAGAATGACATGTACCCCCCATAATAGTACCATACAGAAGAACAGTTTCACTGCCCTAAACATCCCCACCGCTCCTCTTCGTCTCTCCCCTCTCTCCTACTCCCCAATCCCTGGCAACCACTGATCTTTGGGCTCTCTCAAGTTTTGCCTTTTCCAGAATGTCATATTGCTAGAATTACACAGTGTATAGCCACTTCAGACCTGCTTCTTTCACTCACCCACAGGTCTCTGAGCTTCCTCCCTATCATCTTACGGCTTGCCAGCTCACTGCTTTTCATCGCTGAGTAATATCCCACCGTCTGATGTGCCATGGTTTGTTTACCCATTCACTTACTGAAGGACATCTTGGTTGCCTCTGATTATGTAATTATGAATAAAAGTACTAGTTTGGCTGATTTCCATTATTACCATTTCACCATATGTTGCCTCAAAATCCTTTTGGAAGTATACAGGAGTATAAATTAGTACTGAAATATGACTAAAGGACTGTTCACATTACACAGCATTGGTTTTTTAAAATCACCTGCCAATTAGAATCAAGTTTTCCACAGATCTGGCAAAAAGGGAACTGAAAACATGCTATGCCTCTGTTACACGCAGCCCTGAGAGACCAGCGTGTCCCTCTGGTGCTTTCTGAATATGATGTGGATCAAAGAACTCAGCAGGGGTTTACCTCAAGACGTACAAAAATTGCAGAAGTCAGAACTCGTTCACCCTATCTGGAATCAAGCTGTCACTTCTTTTTGTCAGATATTAGCAGATGGAATTACACTTTCTGCTATTGATGACACTACAGAATTTCCGGTATGTAACTAATCATTTTTATTATTAGCAATATGTTCTAATTATGCACAGAGTGTGAACAGCTTGGCTATGTGCCAGAGAGATAAAGAGGCAGAAACTCTCCATGAGGTGTATATTAGGTTACGCTTGCCTTCTTTGAGCTCTGAGCAAGAGTTGGGAAATGAGTACAAACCAAAACTTTCTTAATTTTTATTTTTTTCAAGGTGCACTATAACTTCTACTTTTTTGTTCAAGTATTATTTGCAGGTTTTTGTGTGGGCACCTTTTCAATTCATTTGGGTATACTTTTATTTTTATTTATTTTTTTGGGCAGCTGGTCAGTACAGGGATCTGAACCTGTGATCTCAAGTGTTACAAGGCTGCGCTGTAACCAACTGAGCTAACTGGCCAGTGCTTCAAGTATCATTACAGGCTTATTACAAAGCAGAAACAAACCAAAAGAGCAGTCTCCTGCCCCTCCTCACCCAATTCCTCTGCGTACTTTCAACCATTAGCAGATTCTTCTGATAGTTACTTCCATATTTACAAGTATTGTTACACCACTCTATCTCAATTAATCCATTTTAGACACTGTCTCTATCTCCAATTATAGTAGTTGAGGATTTGGGGCTCTTGCCCCCACCCCATCTTCTTAACAGTTACAGCATTGTTTTTGGTTCGATCGATATTTAATATGTATACTATTAGGACCACATACATATTGTTCACTGCTGAGTCAGGCAATAAACTACGATTATATTTCTTTTCTTTTACAACTCTATATTTGTCCCAAGGTTAACAGTTGCCTTCTATCTGGATTTACTTGGTTTTATTTGTACCTGTGCTAAGAGTGTCCCCCATAGCCCTTAACAGCCTCACATTCCACATGGTTAAACCCATCTGATAATCAATCTCTTCCATTTGTGTTTCCAGGAGACTCTTTCCTGGGGCCCTGGGCTCCCTGATCCCAGCTCAACACTTTGTTCCCTTAGCTGCTGCCTAAGTTTGTCCTTGGACTTCCTTTCACCATCACCCTGGAAATTCCCTGTGCTCACTGTTGAAGCCCTTGTCTCTGGGATTTCCTGTCTTCCTTGTTCTTGGTTATTCTTGGTTACACCCTCATTCAGATGGACCACATCTTTCAGGAGCTTCCTGAGAAAATATACTGAGCTAATTGAGAAATGAGTGCTGGAGTCAGAGAGACAGAGATCAAAACATCAGCTTTCTGACAGCTGAGACTGTTCGTAGAAAGTGGCTTCTTTCTGCTGGCCAAGGGAGCATCATCCCACTGCACCCTAGAATTAAGCTCACCCACTCAGCTGTGCTAGAAAATGGCAGCCTCTCCAAACAGGCAAGAGCTGGCAGGACACCTACCTGCTCTTGGAAGGCCAGCAGAGCCCAAAGAAGAGAGGGGGACGGGTGAAGGGGTGGAGCCAGTTTCTTCTCCCCAGACTCCCTGGTCAGAGCTCTCAGGGGGAGGCAGTGAGTGGGGGGACACAGGCCTGGATGTCAGCATTTATAAAGACCCTCAGGTGAGTCCCTGCATCCAGGGAAAGAACCCTGCTAAGCATCAGACCTAAGCAAGAGAAGTGAGTAGGGGTCTGGGTCCATTTTGTGTTGCTATAAGAGAATACCACAGACTGGGTAATTTGTAAAAAAACGAAATTTATTTCTCACAGTTCTGGAGGCTGGGAAGACCAATGTCAAGTTGCTGACATCTAGCAGGGCCTTCTTGCTGCATCACCCCAGAGCAGAAGGCAGAAGACATCACATGGAGAGAGAGCGGATGAGAGCAAGAGGGAAGAGAAGGGAGCTGAACGAATCCTTTTACCAGTAACCCACTCCCACAGTAACGAACCCACTCCCAATGATCTAATCACCTCTCAAAGGCCCCACCTCTAAACTGCTGCATTGGGGATTAACTTTCTAACACATGAACTTTGGGGGACACATTCAAACCACAGCTGCTGGTACCATCTAAATGCTCTTTACAGAAACCCTGCTGTCTTCAGCCCCGGGCTCACCTGGCCTTCACGCAGAGAACAGCTTCTCCCATCCCGAGCCCACTCAGGTGAGCTGCTTGCTTCCCAAATTGTCATCTCCACCTGCCCCCTTCTTCATTAATCGTGGCTCAGCCATTTAATTCTCTCCCAGTTTTATCTAGGATTGAGTTTGTTTCTGTTCCATGTACTTCTTGTTTTGAGCGGGACGTCTGAGACGAAATGGGGGACATAGGCGTTCTCAAAACCAAACTTGAGTGAAGCCAAGTTGAAGGGCCTCTTTTACCAAGAGTTTTTCTTAAACGTTTTGGAAATGACCTAGAGAGATAACAAATGCGTCTATTTCTATGAAAATATTTGTTGTTTTGAAGAAGAATCACAGACAAAGTGTCGTGGGAGTCAAGAGCCAGAGCAAAGGTGCAGGGTGGACGGCCTTCAGCTCCCACATGGCAGGAGGGACCCAGATCTGCAAACATTGGCATGGGGTGCAGGGAAGCACCACCAGACACTCCCTCCTGATGATGCCTCTGTAAATTACACGAGAGAATTCAGTTATTATAGTAATTGCCCAAAATACCCCCTTTACACAGCACCACACACGGGAACCACCCTCATCGTCCCATGTGAGCAGGGAGTGTCCTGATTCTGACGCTCGCCAGCAGCTATGATCTTGGCCAAGGCACCTAACCTCTCTAAGCCTCAGTTTTACCATCTCTAAAACAGACAGACTATTATCTGTGCCACATGCCTCTAAGAATTAATAGGAAGCACCAATATGATCACATATAGGTGGGTGTTTGTGAACTGGAAGGTGCTAATCAGAGTTACCATTATAATAATCCACCCAATCCTTTTTCCTTCAAGCCAGAATCCAAGCTGTTTGCCAGTTTCCCCAGAGCACACCCTGCTGCATGCCACCCCTCTCAAGGTCTTCCACTTTCACATTCAAACACAATTATCAGGATAAGAAAAGAAACATAAAGTCAAACATGAAATAACCTATATTTTTAAACCAGTGGTACTGCTACCTTCCTCTAAAATATCCTAGCATGAAGTTTAGGGAAGCATGCACTAGATTTAAATGAGAAACGAACTAGGTTCGTAAACTGCACAGTATTAGTCTGCTCAGGCTGGCCAAGTCTGCATAGCTTAAACAACAGAAATTTATTTTCTCACAGTCCTGGAGGCTGGCGATCCAAGATCAAGGTGCCAGCAGGGTTGGTTTCTGGTGAGGCCTTGCTTCCTGGCTTGCAGATGGCCACCTTCTCGTTGTGTCCTCATATGGCCTTTTCTCTGTGCACAAGTACCCCTGGTCTCTCTTCCTCTTCTAAGGACACTAGTCCTATTGGATTAGGACCCCACCCCTAACACCTCATTTAACCTCAATTACCTCCGTAAAGGCCTATCTCCAAATACATCACATTTGGGATTAGGACTTCAACCTATTGATTTGGGACCGGGGGGGGAGACACAATTCAGCCCAGAATATATGCCCTCCTCTCACGCATGGACTCTGTCACCCTGACTGGTTGGCCAGGGCCTTCTGTATACATCTGCACAGCGATGTCTGTAGTACTGAGCGTCACCAGGGCCAAGCACTTCCACAACAGTAAACCCAGAGCAAAGGGGCATGTGGAATCAAGGAAGGAGAGGGCAGGTAGAGAAAGATAAAACCACTTCAGTGCAGTAAAAACTGGAGAGCAGAAGAGACTGGATTTCCAAGGAAAGAAGAGAGCCCTGCCAACAGCATGATGCAAGTGCTCTGGGGGATGCCTGTGACAAGAGCCCCATCTAGACCAGAAAGAGAAATAAACTGGTACTCACAGAATTAAGGTTATGGCTTGAGGCCAGGCTGGTCTTGCAGGGTTGGTAGAATTTTCTAGACTCTGGTCATTGATAAGAACTGTCTCCTAAAAGCTCCAATATCTGCTCTTTGCACATTAACACTCTTGGCTGTAGTCTGAACCCTCGTAAACTCTCAATTGTTATTCTGAAGCACAGCTGCCCTCACGATGATGATTCTGGAAGCATTTTCCTTTGAGAACTCATAGGAGAAGGGGTATGGAAAGACTACTTTTCTGAATCTGAAACCACAAGAAGATTTAAGGCTCGACATGTTGGCGGTGAGGTCAGAGAATCTGCCACCATGGAATTCAAAGTTCTTTGTGGTTTGACATAATAGCTACCTATTAAGTTTGCCTTCTGCGTGACCTGGGCAACTGCCATTTAGAAAAGGGAAAGCTATCATCCATCATGTGTCCTTATAAAGAACTTCTTTAAACTTTATCTTATGAAACTGTTTTCATAATTATTTGGCGGAGCTCAGTTTCCAGAGCACTGCACAAGACATACAAATGGAATGAAATTGCAATCATCTAGGATCAGGCCAAAATATCTTTCTAAGAAGAATAAAGTTTGTTTTTTTTTTCCTTGCCTTGAAAAGGACATAAATCATAATGAAATAAGCCTAAATTCAAGATTTACTTAAAACAAAACAAAACTTCCAGACTGTGTCTTGTCTTCTTGGGTTATTTGTTCAGCTAGGTCTCACCCAATATCCTTATGTCCACACCCTCTGTGGTGATACCTAGCATCAAAATCGTGATTCCGAGGCACAATAAAATCTTGAATTGTAATTCCTGATTAACTAATTTGCACTGGGATACAGAGAAGTGTCCTAAGGTATTTAGTTGACTCTGATATCTTGCTGATACACAAAAATCATGGCTTTTAACTGGAGAGTGCGCCGCTTGGGAGCGCAGTGGCGCTCCTGCCGAGGGTTTGGATCCCATGTGGAGACCTGAGCATGGTGCGGGCGCAACACCGAGGGTTGCGATCCCGTTGCCGGTCCCCGGTAGTGGTGCTATATCATGAAAGCAAACAAGGTCCAGAAATCCCTGGCAGATCATGTCACCCGGCCACCCCTAACAAAAGGGAGAAGGTGGATATTTATGTAGCTAGGCATGAGGCCACCCTGAACAAAACTGGGTTTCTGATAATTAGGCAAAAGGGGAGAATGGTTGCCAAGTAGGCTGGCAGTGGCATCTGCCACACACAAGGGCCAAGAGCAGTGACTCCTGGGGACACCTGGCCTCAGGATTAACCTATCACAAGAGAGACAGAGTGGGCAAAGCTGGTCAATCATGACTGGGTGACTGTGTTCATGCCAGCGCTACGGGAAGGTCGAGGTTCTGGTGGACGTGCATGTAGAACCGGGGGTAAGGCTGAGACCATGGACAAGAGACCATAGGTAGTCCAGCGGGGAGGAGCTCCAGAAAGAAGAGGCAGGTGGATCAAGGCACGAGACTCCCAAAATTCATATNTGCCGCGCTTCCCAAGCGGCGGACTATAGCAGTGCGCCACCGGGCCGGCCCCAAAACATCAGCTTTCTGACAGCTGAGACTGTTCGTAGAAAGTGGCTTCTTTCTGCTGGCCAAGGGAGCATCATCCCACTGCACCCTAGAATTAAGCTCACCCACTCAGCTGTGCTAGAAAATGGCAGCCTCTCCAAACAGGCAAGAGCTGGCAGGACACCTACCTGCTCTTGGAAGGCCAGCAGAGCCCAAAGAAGAGAGGGGGACGGGTGAAGGGGTGGAGCCAGTTTCTTCTCCCCAGACTCCCTGGTCAGAGCTCTCAGGGGGAGGCAGTGAGTGGGGGGACACAGGCCTGGATGTCAGCATTTATAAAGACCCTCAGGTGAGTCCCTGCATCCAGGGAAAGAACCCTGCTAAGCATCAGACCTAAGCAAGAGAAGTGAGTAGGGGTCTGGGTCCATTTTGTGTTGCTATAAGAGAATACCACAGACTGGGTAATTTGTAAAAAAACGAAATTTATTTCTCACAGTTCTGGAGGCTGGGAAGACCAATGTCAAGTTGCTGACATCTAGCAGGGCCTTCTTGCTGCATCACCCCAGAGCAGAAGGCAGAAGACATCACATGGAGAGAGAGCGGATGAGAGCAAGAGGGAAGAGAAGGGAGCTGAACGAATCCTTTTACCAGTAACCCACTCCCACAGTAACGAACCCACTCCCAATGATCTAATCACCTCTCAAAGGCCCCACCTCTAAACTGCTGCATTGGGGATTAACTTTCTAACACATGAACTTTGGGGGACACATTCAAACCACAGCTGCTGGTACCATCTAAATGCTCTTTACAGAAACCCTGCTGTCTTCAGCCCCGGGCTCACCTGGCCTTCACGCAGAGAACAGCTTCTCCCATCCCGAGCCCACTCAGGTGAGCTGCTTGCTTCCCAAATTGTCATCTCCACCTGCCCCCTTCTTCATTAATCGTGGCTCAGCCATTTAATTCTCTCCCAGTTTTATCTAGGATTGAGTTTGTTTCTGTTCCATGTACTTCTTGTTTTGAGCGGGACGTCTGAGACGAAATGGGGGACATAGGCGTTCTCAAAACCAAACTTGAGTGAAGCCAAGTTGAAGGGCCTCTTTTACCAAGAGTTTTTCTTAAACGTTTTGGAAATGACCTAGAGAGATAACAAATGCGTCTATTTCTATGAAAATATTTGTTGTTTTGAAGAAGAATCACAGACAAAGTGTCGTGGGAGTCAAGAGCCAGAGCAAAGGTGCAGGGTGGACGGCCTTCAGCTCCCACATGGCAGGAGGGACCCAGATCTGCAAACATTGGCATGGGGTGCAGGGAAGCACCACCAGACACTCCCTCCTGATGATGCCTCTGTAAATTACACGAGAGAATTCAGTTATTATAGTAATTGCCCAAAATACCCCCTTTACACAGCACCACACACGGGAACCACCCTCATCGTCCCATGTGAGCAGGGAGTGTCCTGATTCTGACGCTCGCCAGCAGCTATGATCTTGGCCAAGGCACCTAACCTCTCTAAGCCTCAGTTTTACCATCTCTAAAACAGACAGACTATTATCTGTGCCACATGCCTCTAAGAATTAATAGGAAGCACCAATATGATCACATATAGGTGGGTGTTTGTGAACTGGAAGGTGCTAATCAGAGTTACCATTATAATAATCCACCCAATCCTTTTTCCTTCAAGCCAGAATCCAAGCTGTTTGCCAGTTTCCCCAGAGCACACCCTGCTGCATGCCACCCCTCTCAAGGTCTTCCACTTTCACATTCAAACACAATTATCAGGATAAGAAAAGAAACATAAAGTCAAACATGAAATAACCTATATTTTTAAACCAGTGGTACTGCTACCTTCCTCTAAAATATCCTAGCATGAAGTTTAGGGAAGCATGCACTAGATTTAAATGAGAAACGAACTAGGTTCGTAAACTGCACAGTATTAGTCTGCTCAGGCTGGCCAAGTCTGCATAGCTTAAACAACAGAAATTTATTTTCTCACAGTCCTGGAGGCTGGCGATCCAAGATCAAGGTGCCAGCAGGGTTGGTTTCTGGTGAGGCCTTGCTTCCTGGCTTGCAGATGGCCACCTTCTCGTTGTGTCCTCATATGGCCTTTTCTCTGTGCACAAGTACCCCTGGTCTCTCTTCCTCTTCTAAGGACACTAGTCCTATTGGATTAGGACCCCACCCCTAACACCTCATTTAACCTCAATTACCTCCGTAAAGGCCTATCTCCAAATACATCACATTTGGGATTAGGACTTCAACCTATTGATTTGGGACCGGGGGGGGAGACACAATTCAGCCCAGAATATATGCCCTCCTCTCACGCATGGACTCTGTCACCCTGACTGGTTGGCCAGGGCCTTCTGTATACATCTGCACAGCGATGTCTGTAGTACTGAGCGTCACCAGGGCCAAGCACTTCCACAACAGTAAACCCAGAGCAAAGGGGCATGTGGAATCAAGGAAGGAGAGGGCAGGTAGAGAAAGATAAAACCACTTCAGTGCAGTAAAAACTGGAGAGCAGAAGAGACTGGATTTCCAAGGAAAGAAGAGAGCCCTGCCAACAGCATGATGCAAGTGCTCTGGGGGATGCCTGTGACAAGAGCCCCATCTAGACCAGAAAGAGAAATAAACTGGTACTCACAGAATTAAGGTTATGGCTTGAGGCCAGGCTGGTCTTGCAGGGTTGGTAGAATTTTCTAGACTCTGGTCATTGATAAGAACTGTCTCCTAAAAGCTCCAATATCTGCTCTTTGCACATTAACACTCTTGGCTGTAGTCTGAACCCTCGTAAACTCTCAATTGTTATTCTGAAGCACAGCTGCCCTCACGATGATGATTCTGGAAGCATTTTCCTTTGAGAACTCATAGGAGAAGGGGTATGGAAAGACTACTTTTCTGAATCTGAAACCACAAGAAGATTTAAGGCTCGACATGTTGGCGGTGAGGTCAGAGAATCTGCCACCATGGAATTCAAAGTTCTTTGTGGTTTGACATAATAGCTACCTATTAAGTTTGCCTTCTGCGTGACCTGGGCAACTGCCATTTAGAAAAGGGAAAGCTATCATCCATCATGTGTCCTTATAAAGAACTTCTTTAAACTTTATCTTATGAAACTGTTTTCATAATTATTTGGCGGAGCTCAGTTTCCAGAGCACTGCACAAGACATACAAATGGAATGAAATTGCAATCATCTAGGATCAGGCCAAAATATCTTTCTAAGAAGAATAAAGTTTGTTTTTTTTTTCCTTGCCTTGAAAAGGACATAAATCATAATGAAATAAGCCTAAATTCAAGATTTACTTAAAACAAAACAAAACTTCCAGACTGTGTCTTGTCTTCTTGGGTTATTTGTTCAGCTAGGTCTCACCCAATATCCTTATGTCCACACCCTCTGTGGTGATACCTAGCATCAAAATCGTGATTCCGAGGCACAATAAAATCTTGAATTGTAATTCCTGATTAACTAATTTGCACTGGGATACAGAGAAGTGTCCTAAGGTATTTAGTTGACTCTGATATCTTGCTGATACACAAAAATCATGGCTTTTAACTGGAGAGTGCGCCGCTTGGGAGCGCAGTGGCGCTCCTGCCGAGGGTTTGGATCCCATGTGGAGACCTGAGCATGGTGCGGGCGCAACACCGAGGGTTGCGATCCCGTTGCCGGTCCCCGGTACGGGCGCGACACCGAGGGTTGCGATCCCATTACCGGTCAGTAAAAAAGACAAAAAGGAAAAAAAAATGTTGTCATAATGAAGTATATTGTCAAGGTAAAAAGATAAAACATTGTATCAGCTTGTTTGCTTACTTGATAATTTTTAAAATTCAGACATGCTATATGTAGGTCTCCATCTGTACTCTTGCCCTGAACCCCAAAAGGTTAGGGACAGGCTTGGTGGGCCTCCACAATGTGCTGTTCTAGACGCCTTTTACCTTTTTGCTGTACCACCCTTAGCATGTGACTTTTGGCTTCGTGTTGCTTCACCTCATGGTCTGAAGATGGCTGCTCCAGCTCCAGCCTCATGTCTGTATTCTGAGTAGGAAGATGAAGACCAAGAGAGACAGGATCAGGTGGTGCTATATCATGAAAGCAAACAAGGTCCAGAAATCCCTGGCAGATCATGTCACCCGGCCACCCCTAACAAAAGGGAGAAGGTGGATATTTATGTAGCTAGGCATGAGGCCACCCTGAACAAAACTGGGTTTCTGATAATTAGGCAAAAGGGGAGAATGGTTGCCAAGTAGGCTGGCAGCGGCATCTGCCACACACAAGGGCCAAGAGCAGTGACTCCTGGGGACACCTGGCCTCAGGATTAACCTATCACAAGAGAGACAGAGTGGGCAAAGCTGGTCAATCATGACTGGGTGACTGTGTTCATGCCAGCGCTACGGGAAGGTCGAGGTTCTGGTGGACGTGCATGTAGAACCCGGGGTAAGGCTGAGACCATGGACAAGAGACCATAGGTAGTCCAGCAGGGAGGAGCTCCAGAAAGAAGAGGCAGGTGGATCAAGGCACGAGACTCCCAAAATTCATATGAAAAGCTTTAAGAAAACGGGAACCCCCACTTCTAAAGAGACTGCTCTTTAGTTCCTGTTCCCAGACCCCTGGAGAGGGCCAGGAAACCCAGCTTTTCCTCCCTTCTGTTGAGCTCCCCAAGTTCACCTCACACCGGCTTTTGCACCTTCACTGGCCATGGCTGATTTTAGTGGTGGTTCCAGATTTTCAAAGTCAAGGGCCTGAGAGCAGCATTCCCGTAGAGAGTGAGGTAAAGAGACATAAAACTGTCACTATGCGGCATCTGCATAGCATGATGCTGTCATTTTTCAGATTATGGTTCATTTAGGTTGTGTGTGGTTGGGGGGAAGCTGATGAAAATTCCAGGGTGCGGGCTAGTGTGTGTCCAGGGGTAAAGCCCTATCCCCATACCATTCCATACTTTTGCAATTGATAGATTTCTACCGCAACCAAAAAAACCCAATTTATATAAAAATATTTATTTCAATTTTATCGCATTTAAGAAGAGACATATGCCATTTAAATTACTTTGAATTAACTACATCAGGAAAGTTATGACTCATCAACAAATACTAAAGCGATGTATTTTGTTGACAAATGTAGATTTAAAGTTAAATACGTGCTATGGCATCAAAAAATAAAAACTAGTTCTATGTACTGTTTCGAATTTTTGTATTTTTTTTAAACACTGAGTTTTAA
>NW_007732850.1:53109-56812 GCF_000696425.1 Galeopterus variegatus | reverse complement strand
TTACTGTTGCAATTGATAGATTTCTACCGCAACCAAAAAACCCCAATTTATATAAAAATATTTATTTCAATTTTATCACATTTAGGAAGAGACATATGCCATTTAAATTACTTTGAATTAACTACATCAGGAAAGTTATGACTCATCAACAAATACTAAAGCGATGTATTTTGTTGACAAATGTAGATTTAAAGTTAAATACGTGCTATGGCATCAAAAAATAAAAACTAGTTCTATGTACTGTTTCGAATTTTTGTATTTTTTTTAAACACTGAGTTTTAATAACTGAGGTTTTTATATATACAAATCTCACATTTGGTTCTAAATCACAAAAGAGAAGATCTCAGACTGCTAGTTGCAAACATTCCTCAGCAAGTAACACAACACAGGTGTGCGTAATCTTTACCCCTAACAAATGACAAGCAAAATTAGATGTCATTGTCATTATATTTTTAGTTTTTAATACTGGGCAAATTTAATTTTGATCAGATGAGAACCACCAAGAAATATGAGAAACCACATGTTAGGGCCAATTTGCAGAAATTTTATTATTCTATTCTCCTTGCTAGCCTTTATTTTCATCATCAGTATTCTTTAAGTTGCCTTTAATCAGAGATTCATTCTGGTTATAAATTAAAACATGAAAATGATTTAGAAGTGTGTATTAGCTGCACGTAGGAGTCAGCCATAGATCCACAGACTGAGGAACTGAGTTGTGAGGACCTCTGGCTGACCACCACTCTGAGGCTCTCAAACTGTTCCACTTGGAAGGTTCAAAAAGATTTAATAATTGTTTTATTTTTAAAAAATAGAAATGTAAGCAGACACTTCTCTGCCTTTAATGATATGAACTCTGGCCCACCATGACAAACTTCGTTTCCTCCCAAATCCCTTTTTACTGATCCCCAATTTGAGGGACCACCTTTTACAGCTGACTAACTCTTCCCCCACCCTTAACTCTGGTCAGTTATCTAGAAAAAGGAAAGCCGTAATTTCGGTGACCAGAGAGAATCAGTCAGTCACGCTGTCTGTCTCTCTGCCAAGATGAACTAAGCCTGTCATCCCCAGAGAGTGGGTAAATCGGCAGCTGTAGAAACAGCCTTGTGTTTCAGAATGCAAATGACCACATTTCCCTGACCCCGGGTGTTCTCTGACACATTCCCTACCAATGACTATAAAACTGCTCTCGGAATGTGGTAAGTTGAGAAATTAAACACAGATATCCCAATCTGATAACCTTCTTTCTGGCCTTTAATGATACTGTTTACAGAACGGGATTTTAGAAAACAAATTCCTTCATGGTCAAGGTTGAAGGCCTTTTTTTTTTTTTTTTAAGTTCAGAAACTGTAAACTTTTACATAATAAGAAGGAGCCGGCTGTCCTCCTCTTACTTTAAGTAAAAGGAACGCATCTGAGCTAGCTGCTGCTGTGGATGGAGATGTGTCAGGTTTCAGTCGTCCTGGGTCCATTCTCCCATCCTAAGAGCATCTGAATGTCCTTTTATGGAATTGCCTTTTCCCCTTTGGAACAATCTGATAGAATCTCATGTCCAAGCACCTGCCTCCCACTGAGGGTGTGGAAAAGGACAGAGCTGCTAGTTTTCTGGAATCGCATTATTTATAGCCCATTTTCAAATGCAGTGCTTCAGCCTCACATCTGTTCTACAAGTCCCCGGGACTCTTCCAATACATTCCCTTCTGCTTACATTAGACTCTAACTGATGATCCTAGTGTGTACAGGAGGAACTAACTCATCCCTATCGGCTCTGATCCGGCTTCCTGAGAGGAGCTCTGTTTTATCTCAAATATATATTCTTCTGTCAAAACACATGTGGATCTGTAGAGCAGGGCTCTGAAACCAAACTTTGTGGAGTGCTGACCCAGATATGTATTCTCATTGATCGAAGGGTTCTTTTCACAAATATTTTAATTGTTTTCTTTGCAATGAAAATCTTCAAAGGATTAATACAGTCATCTTGTGGTGGGATCATGGTCCTCACACCAAACTCTGCCTCAAACATTCACATTAAAGGGTAGCAATTCAGAGTTGGAGAAACAACTGCAGGGAAGTGGACTTTCCAAAACATTAGGAATCTGGAGGTAGAGACGGCATTCAGAGAAACAAGGCTCCACTCTTGACTCTTCTTCCCTGATGAGGAAATGGCCTTCCTGAAGCCGAGCATGGTTCAAGAAACAGGAGAGCCCAATGTTGACCAACATTCTCCAGAGCAAAGTCATGAGTTTCTAGAGCAAGTTCTTCTTCTTGAATTGTGACAATTAAAGTCCAGATCATAAAAGTTCAAGGACCTAGCAAACATCATGAGCAGTGTTGACTGGCCCCAGTAGGGAACCCATGGGGAGCCCTCTGTGGGTCCCTGGGAAGCAACACTGAGATGTGTTTCATCTGCTTCCTCTGGGAGGGATGAGACACCCTATTTATTACAAGCTTAAGTGTCTTTGATTAAACAAATAAAAAACTTTAATCTTACAGTGAGGGGGTCTATGTGGTCTCTTCTATTAGACATTAATCCAATTCATATACTGAAGTTGGTGTCAAAAGTCAGACTGGCACCACTATGCGTAGAAAATTCTTCTGAAAGAAGAAACAGTGAACTATTACTGAGGTGGAAACGGACTAGCCCATGGCATGAGGCTGGAGAGTGGCTGAAGGAATTCTACCAGTGGGGTTTACCTACTATTTCCCTACCTGGGACTGTTTAGCTCAGTGATCAAGGAGAAAGCTGAGCTGAAGGCACGGTAGCCCCCAGGCTGTTCCCTGGCTTCTCCCGACCACATCAGCCTAAGAGGTGGCACAACTGAGGAGCCCAAAGGGAATTAAAAAGCTAAGGAACTTCAGGTACTCTTGCCAACACAAAATGACAAAAAACCCCTGAACCTTACCAAGCTTCTGGAGCTAACTACCAGGAGGACAGAATTGGCCAAATTCAGAATGTGGAGAATTTCTATGGGACAGGCACTCTGGTTTCATCTACAAATAATGTCATGGGAAAAGAGGGGGAGGAGACTGTTATAGATTAAAAGAGACGTTAACAGTCAAAGGCAAAGTGTGGATCTTATTTGGACCCCAATTGGAACAAGCCAGCTGTGAAAACCCACTACTGAGAAACTGGGGAAAATCTGGACATGGACTGGATATGAAATCATTGTGGTGGCTTGTACTGTGTCATCTTGGCAAAGCAGGAGCTAGATTTCCCCAAATCCCTCTTTCTGTGCCATTCTGGGATAGAGGTCACCAAAAGAGGAATTCTCACGAGGCTTGAGAGGCTGAACAAAGCAGCAGCCATGACCCTCCAAAGGCTGTTATGACTCATACAAAAGACACACACACAGGTGTGCTTCCCCCTTCCCTGTCCCGATCCAGCCCCCTCCCCTTCCCGACCACCAACTCTGCTGACCTGTTGGAACAGCAGGCTGAAGAAGCCAGCCTCCAGATGCTTGGCTGTGGTCCGCTCTGACTAAAGCAATTATTATTATAGGATTTTTGTTCATTGTGTTAGGTACATAATGGTATTGTATTTGTGTTAGAAAAATAAAAGTCCTCATCTGTTGTAGGTACATACTGAAGTATTTATGGCTAAAAATATGTCCTGTCTAGGATCTGCTTTAATATACTTTTTTTTAAAAAAAAGGTTGGGCCGTGGAGCATAAATAAGACAATACTGAAAAATGGCAATGATTGTTAA
>NW_007732850.1:47778-53055 GCF_000696425.1 Galeopterus variegatus | reverse complement strand
TGAAGAAGCCAGCCTCCAGATGCTTGGCTGTGGTCCGCTCTGACTAAAGCAATTATTATTAAAGGATTTTTGTTCATTGTGTTAGGTACATAATGGTATTGTATTTGTGTTAGAAAAAAAAAAGTCCTCATCTGTTGTAGGTACATACTGAAGTATTTATGGCTAAAAATATGTCCTGTCTAGGATCTGCTTTAATATACTTTTTTTTTAAAAAAGGTTGGGCCGTGGAGCATAAATAAGACAATACTGAAAAATGGCAATGATTGTTAAAGCTGGATGAGGGGTGCAGAGTTCTACTCACTCTATGTTTCTGGTATGGTGAAAGTGCTCATAATAAAAAGTGGGGGGGAGCTAAGGAAACAGAACTGATTCTAAAGACTCCCCGTTATCCCCCACTAGCCCCAAACAAGCACTAGGCTAAAGTGCAGAGAAAACTGCCTAACTGGGATATTCTTCACTTCTTCTTAGGGATGTGTGTGGAGAGGGAAGAAAAACTAAGGGTGGCAAGAGCTGACTGATGTACTCACACCACAGAAGGAAAAAACAACAATGAAGTCTTACTATTACGTTTAACTGTGAGTCACACGCTTTCACATAGGTGAGCCAGTCTCGTTCCTGCAAACAAGGCTAAAAAAATCTGTGACTTTGGAATTCTGAGATTCGTGCAAGTGATTAAATTTTTTAAATGGTGCTCAAAGGACAGGGTTTCTGAACTAAGTATGGACTTTTAAAAGGGTACCTTCTAAGTTAAAACTCAAAATATTAATTGAGATATAAAACTTCTTTTTAGGAAAAACGTAAAAATCTTCATTATCTCAGGCATTGTTTTGGTTAGGAGAGATGAGGGCGCGGGACTTGGGCCAACCACAGCAGCAGGGTGGAGCATGGCAAGGGCCCACGGTTGTGTTCCCAAATGTTCTCCAAGGATAAACTTCTTGGAAAGGGATTTATTTTATTTCATTCAACCCCAGCTCCACATTTGGGTCATTTTAGGATCTCAGCTGGTGGCCACAGCTTTTGAGGCTTTTGAGCCAAACCCCTTCTTTTTTTTTTTAAGGGGTTATTAAAGAGTTTTTTAAGTAGGGAGATGTTACATGGACAATATTATACAGAAGAACATATTTTATATTGGGAAAGACAAATTAACACTGTTCATAAAGATGCATAAATGCAGTAAATTCAGAAAAAAATGTGGACCTGACAGAGAAACAAAATCAAGAGGGAAAATACTATTATACAGAAGAACATATTTTATATTGGGAAAGACAAATTAACACTGTTCATAAAGATGCGTAAATGCAGTAAATTCAGAAAAAAATGTGGACCTGACAGAGAAACAAAATCAAGAGGGAAAATACTGCATAATATTTTAAAAGAAGTAAAAGCTACTCCTAGTACCCTGTCTCAGATGAGAGAAGAGAGAGGGAGGAAATCAGAAAGTCAGATGGCTGGGAGGGTGGAGGGTGTCCAAGGCAAGAGAGGAGGACGTGCAGGATGCAGACCAAGGACACAGATGAGGAGAGTCAACATGTCCAACCCCTAGAGGAGACGCCAGCCCGGTCATTCCTGGGCTACAGTAAAGTGACAGTAAAATGAGTGGAAAGTGGAAGGTGGGGTGATGTGGGGAGCAAAGGCACAAAGTCCTCTGAACTGTTCACTCACTGATGCTTTCCCTGGGAAGGGGATCAGAATACACCACCCTAAATATATGCCCCTTTGGTATAAGGATCATTTGGAGCCGAAGGCAGTTGAGAATTGACAGATGCAGGAAGAGTTCCCTGCCCCCTCCTTAACCACCTGAAAGCAGGGCATAAAGTTCCTGTGAAGGTGTCCCTGCACCCCTGTACCAGCAAGAGGAGAGCACTCACCTCCAGAGACGAGTCAGCGCCTAGACAAGTCTGCATGAACAGACTTACTAAAATAACCCTGTCTTCCAGTAGTTCCCCCATTTATTTCCTAGTCACTCCCCATGCTTTACTGTCCCTCGAAGCCCAAGCCCCCTTTCCTTTGTTAAAATGGGATAAAGTCCCTGAGTCTAACCACTTCGAGTTTCACTTTTCTTCTGTGAACTCCCATGCATGTAAATTGTTTTAAAAATTGTGTGTTTTTTCCTATTAGTCTGTCTTTTGTTAGCTGAATTCTCATGCCCCCAATTATTTAACCCACGAGGGTAGAGGCAAAGTTTCTCCTCCCTGACACCTGCATGCAAGGGCTAATTAAACACACAAAATGGGGAGGTCTGGACTAATTACCAGCCCCCATGAAAACAATTCACCTAAGGCAGTTAAGATCCTTGACACCTCCCATGACCTACCAAAGGCAGTTGGAAATAAATTACTGGCCCATGCCCTCCCCATGGGCAACAAAAAGCCCAGTGCTGGGTTAACCTGTTTCTATTCTGACACAGCTAGCAACTGCAGTACTGGTTTTAGCATTCTTGTACACCATAGTATCTTTTTAAACATCTTTATTGAGACATAAAATAAAAACTGACATAAAATAAACATTTAAAAGTGAGTAGATAAGTTTTGACATATGCATATACCCACAAGACCATCCACCACAATCAAGACACTGAACCTACCCATCACCCCTCAATAGTTTCCTCATGCCCTTTTGGTACCATAGTATTTTTAGGTACCAAAATAGCAATATGTTTGTGAGTGTGACACCATTATTTTAAACTCTGGTGGGCAGGTTGCTTGGATTTCTGGCTCTCCTTAATTCCTTGCCCTATGTACCTGTTTTAGTTCATTTCTGTTGCTTATGACAAAATACGTGAAAGTGAGTAATTTATAAGAAAATGAAATTTACTGCTTACAGTTTCAGAGGCCGGGAAGTCCAAAGTCCAGGGAAGACGTCTGGTGAGGCTGTTGTCCTGGTGGTGACTACAGCAACTCAGGGTATCACATGATGAACATGGTGGAGAGAGAGAGAGACTCTCATGTGCTCTCCTTTGAAAGCCCTCAGAACCATGCCCCTGACCACTATTATTAATCTATTCATTAGGGCATGGTCCTCAGAACCACTTCAAGGACCTACCTTTCATGATAGGATTTCCCACCCTCTTAACAATCATAGTGGGGATCAAGTTTCTAATATATAAAATATGGGAGACACAATTCAATCCATTTCAGAACCCCACCCACCCCAAGCCCTACTGGCCCTCATTACCACTTACTTCCTGCAACTCCCCACCAAATCCTCCTGCCCCCACCCCAAAACAAAAGCCCCCAGTGGAGGGCAGCGGAACCACTCCATGTACTAACAGGGCCATAGAGCTGCTTGATCGATCAGGGAGAGGCCTGGAGGTGAGGGAAGCAGCAAAGCCTGGCTCCCAGGGATGCCCTGCAACGTGCTTCCAGTTGTTTTCATCTTCTGTTTTACCATTTTATGAACTTGAAAAGTTTTAAATAAAATATTGGTGTTTTTAACAGTGGCATTTAATCCAAATTGAAATAAATACTAAAATACCAGTGTTGTAAGCATACCTCCCTGGGATGCAGCCACCAGATCACTAAACAAAGCAACTCCGATCTTTGAGGTGTCTGAACTCTGAGGTGCTCACACTGTTACCCCAGAATATACAATGGGGAACAGAGACATTTTAACCCTGTACGGATCTGAACATTTATGTTGAAACTTTCTGTTGTTATCCTGGTCTTGCTTCTATTTTTTAAATCCCTAAAATGTACCACTTTTCAACTGAATATTTGAGAGGTAAGTAAATGTAATGTAGAATTAAAATTCCAAGCAAAATAAGTCATAGACTCAATTGTTTTGAGGGTTTTTTGTTTTTGCTTGTTTATGAATTAATTCCAATGGAACCAGACAATACTGGCTCAGGCTTCCTTTTAAAATGTTACACTTAAACTTAGGAGTATATTTTACTTTTAAAGTCTATAATAATTCTTAGTATTAACTTAGTTGTATTTTCCTGACATTCTTAATTAGCTTTCGGGACACTGAATTAATATAATATTTAGATAGGATGAATAGCTACACTTATTTAAATGATAAAACTATCTGAATAAAAGACAAATAACAATGCTGATTCCCATTTTTTTAAAACTGGACAAAACCTTAAAAGGATATATTTACCTGTATTTGCCCTTTCAGAGATATGATCTCATGACTGCATGGAATCACCTGAGACATCAGATGTCCTGTGCTTGCGTTCTTCACGATCCCCTGGAGAGCAGTTAAAATTCTTTATTCTTTTCCCATAGCTGGTTCTCAATGAAGTCAGCAAGTCAGATGGTCCGGATCTGGTATGGGGTAAGGAGGGTGTCCTCGCAAGGGGAAGAGTTCAAGCAGAGTGGGGACAGCCCAGCATGGGGACTTGGAGCCCAAGTGCATGAGGATGGTGCCTGTGAAAGGAGTGGCCTGGTGCAGGGGTCAGAGCCCGAGTTGGGTAAGGAGGGTCTATGCACATGCTGAAGATCCACACAAGGTGTCAGAGCCAAGCAGGGGAGGAGAGCATCATCTGGGGGGAAGGGGGTGGCACAGACTGATAGCTACAGGGGATTGATCAAATAAGTCCATATACTTGCAATAATGGGAGCCAGGCTCTCAATATCAGAGAAAGGAGATATAAATACGAAAAAGGAAAACCAGAATGAACATTGTGGTATTGAACTGGAACTGAAGGTATTGGTGTGAACTCAAGGACTTCAATAAAATAGATACAGAAATAAGAGTGTGTGTTCACAAGTACATCCATTTTCTAGCTCTGTACCAAGAGGCCCTTGGAGCAGCAATAGCTCAATTACAGTGAGCACACATGATGCCCAGATCTTGGTTTCTAAATATGCTTCTTCCCTAAAAGCTCCTTTGAGACATGGCTGGTTCTAGGTCTAGACAGGGAAAGCACAAGACATCCCCAGAACATCTGTCTTTGTCAGAACAAGAGGAGGTGCTCAAAGAATGACTGGAAGGCATCAAAAGGACGCAGAAGTCAGCTTGAAGGGGCCACCAAATATGTGACAATTTGAGCATCAAAATATAGATGGTAGGGCCGGCCCGGTGGCGCACTGCGATAGTGCGCCGCTTGGGAAGCGCGGTGGCGCTTCCGCCCAGGGTTCGGATCCCACATACAGACCGGCCGCTCACTGGCTGAGCGAGGTGCGGGGGCAACGCCGAGGGTTGCGATCCCGTTGCCGGTCCCGGTCCGGTGCGGGCGCAACACTGAGGGTTGCGATCCGTTGCCGGCCACAAAAAAAGACAAAAAGGGAAAAAAAAATATATATATATATAGATGGTAACAGATCATAACCT